>NC_133464.1:79270000-79515000 GCF_048565385.1 Saimiri boliviensis
CCTGCTCTAGTGTTTAAGCCTCTTTACAGCTTACTTATATTTGGTTCTTTAAAAGTCTTAGAAGTGGCTGGCTAAAGGTAACGGGGTGCTGGGGCATGGCTCCCACACATCTCTATCACCCCAAAGGTGCTGGGCACGAGTATTCAGGGAAACCTTGGCTGGGTCTGATCTGTGTTTACTTCAGAGCTCTATGCCTAGCACATGGGTTTGCACAGGGACATTTAAAGTAAGAAAGAAGAGAGCATAGCAGGTCGGTCTCTGGGAAGGCTTTGAAGGGGGCCCAAGCGTCTATATTTTACTGCAAATGCCTATGAAAACACCGAGAACATTCCTCGGTCTAAATGGGTTTCTTGTACCTCCTCACAGGGGAGAAGCGGGGGTGGGGGGACGGGATGCCGTGGGAGTGGAGTTCTTGAGTTGAGTTGTATGTGATTTTTATTTTCCTCTGTTGCCTGGTTCATTAATTCATAAACTTCTTTAGAAGGCTAAAGAGTTTATTAGAAATATCCTATTTCTGTTAAATAGCATAGAAACATGTCATTTACATTAAAAAACAAAAAAAACCAAAAAAAACTCAGAACTTGAGATCACTTGAATCACTTGTGTAAAATGTGAGCCAAGGCTGGCCCTTCTCTGGGAGGCTCTGGCGGTGGTGGGAATGGGGGCGGGGTCAGGAAATGGAGGGTACTTGTGATTTGCCCTGTGACCTTCAGAAGCTTTTGAATTTTTGAGCTGTGTGTGTTGCCTTTTTGAAAATCCCATCATGGCATTGCTTCTTCAGAGAAATCTGATTTAGTTTTTATGGTACCTCTTGCAGGAATGTAGTGAGTAGCTTTTAATCACCTTCTTAACACTGTTCAGTCTCTAGAAACTTGCACATTATTCATTTGCCTCAGCAAGTGTTAAGATTAACAACATATTACGTGGGTGAAACTTTGCAGTTGGGCTCGGGAATCGTCTCTCTGCTTTTTAGTACTCATCACCTTGCTGGAGAGGGAAAATCAATCAGCTAAGGAGATGTGTCTTGATTGTTTAGCAAAGCAGCTATGTGAGGAAATTAAGACTCGTTTCCAGCCGTGGAAAAGGCCTGCGAAGAAGGCTCTGCCAGCCATCGAAGGTGTGTTCTCCACATGTGTTTGTGCATTGTCTGGGTATAAAAAGGGGTAACATGGGACAGATCTCAAAAAGGGGAGGCGGTTATGAAGGCATTGAGAAATAAAAGTAGAAAAGCAGAGAAGTGGTGGAGTCCCAGACTTTAACAGAGCTTGAAGTACCTTGGACCCTGAGAACACAGAGATGTCCCCTCTGCGGTCCCCTGCTGCCTGGCCTCGGAAGCCCTCCGGGGGGGAACTTATCACACTCTCCCTGCAAGGCAGTTCCAGGATGCACCAACCCCTCAGTACTCATGGCCTGGAGGTGGAGAGTCCTCCACAGGGTCCTCCTGGGGACTTATCACACTGTCCCTGCAAGGCGGTTCCCAGATGCACCACCCCCTCTGTTGCCATGGACTGGAGATAGAGAGCCCTCCACGAGGGTTCCCAGATGCACAGTGCCTCAGTACTCACGGCCTGGAGGTAGAGAGACTGCTGCACTACCGGCTCAGCCGTGGACTCACCTGATCCCGGGTGAAAGGCAGGCACTCCAGGCCACGTTTTCTGCCTTGGGGTTCTGAAGGGCTTGTACTAGAATGCTACCCTCTGTGAAGTTTCCTGCCCTCAACAAAAAAGTCAGTGACATTCCATGGTTATGGATCCACCAAAGAGCTCTGAACAGTTTGGTGGCCATGCCTTGAATGTGGATGTTGAATGGGAACAGCAGGGAACAGATGTAGTAGGAACAAAGGGTCTGGTCGTAGTAGGACAATGACAAAGACCTCACTGAGAAGTGTGACTTTGCCTGTGTTAGCCCAGAAACACTGAGCAGGGCACCGGTTCGACCAGAAGGAGCAGAATGAATGGCTCTTGTAAAAATAAAAAGCACTTGGTACCAGCATCCACGCAGTCCACCAGGTTTGTGCCCCATCAGAGGAATACTCTGGAGGAACTTGGGCCCCACCGTTCGGAATAGTGAATTTCCACTGCCACCCTGGAAAGAGTGAGCAGTCTTGGACCAAACATTTCATGGTCTGGTGAAAAGCTCCTGGATGCTGGCCAGGTGCAGTGGCTCATGCCTGTGATTCCAATACTTGGGAGGCCAAGGCAGGTGGATCACCTGAGGCCAGGAGTTTGAGACCACCCTGGCCAACATGGTGAAATCCCATCTCTGCTAAAAATACAAAAAAATTAGCCCTGCATGGTGGTGTGTACCTGTAGTCCCAGCTACTCGGGAGGCTGAGGAAAGAGAATCACTTGAACCCGGGAGTCGGAGGTTGCAGTGAACCGAGATTGCGCCACTGCGCTCCAGCCTGGGGACAGAGCAAGACTCTATCTAAAAAAAAAAAAAAAATTCTAGTGGATGCTTATCCATTCATGACAGGGGCAGCCGTTTCCTGGTGTCAGATCCTGGCCACGGTGTCCCGTTGTGCGGGGCGTCTCAGGTGGAGTTTGGAATGTCGGGATAGGCCATGAGAAGGTTCATTCCCACACTATCTCACCCAGGAGGAAGCCTGAGAGAAATTATTTTTCAAAAGGATTAGTGAGCCATACACATCAAAATATATACAGGCTTCATCAAAGGAAGGAGACCCAGCTTGAATTGAGGGTGAAGCATTTCAGCAGCAGCAGCCTGGCTGAAGCTCTGTGTTGAGATATCTAGCCAGAGCTGTCTTCTGCCTGAAAGCTTTCTTTTAGAAAAACCCTTAACGGTGCCACCACTTGCATCTGTTTCTCTTCTGCCCTCCTGAGAAACATGCTTTTCCCCAGTGGAATGAAGAAAAAGGCAGTATTAAAAGATGTGTGAGAGCCAGAGTTCTTGCCTGCCTCCGGGTCCTGCCCGTGGAGGGAGAAGATCAGGGCCGTGGAAAGAGGCCTTGAGTCTGAGAACGAGAGAGCTCATTAAAGTCTGTGGCTTTTGACAGGCAATGACAGGGAGCCTGGGTATTGCCTTCAAGAAGGATCACTTCTCCCACGTTGGTGGATCCTTAGTGGGCTTGGAGCTCTCAGAGTACCAGTGAAAAGGCACCGAGCAGGAGCGACGTGGGGTGCCCAGTTGATCTAGAAGCTCGCTGTGTCCTCTCCAGGAAGAAATAGTTCAGAGTGGATTGTGCCAGCTCTGTGTTCCTCTCCGGCCCCGGCTGGACTCTGGGTAGACTTAGCTGGGGACGGACAGTGGACACCTGGCACCTTTCCTGGGCCTCGCAATGTTTGCCCAAGGTCCTTTAGGTTTGCCTTAGCAGATGTGATCCTGCCGACGACGGTATTCTTATTTACACTTGCAGATGTGTGCCTATTAAAATAACATGCCCTTGGATTGAACAGAGCACGTTTAGCTGTGCCACTGAGTTCACGTAAGGTTCACAGTAGGACAAAGAATGGCAAAGAGTCCGATTTGAAAAAAAAGACTTCAGTTGTGCAGCCCAAGTTCAGATGTCTTAAATATCTGCCCTCTAGACAGAAATCTGACAAGGGTTGTGCTACAGAAGAGAGGACATTTCATTTGCCAGCCCCAAAGAACCTTTGGCTTCTGTTTGGGGATGGCAGGGACTTCCTAAGAGGGTTGACCGAAAGATCCCGAAGATGAGGGTAAGAGATGCCATCAGTCTCAAATGGCCACAGGCCACAGCAAGGAGAACCACAGACTTTGTGACCAGCTCTGGAAGTCAGCGCATGTTCCTTGTCAGAACTTGGAAATGTTTTAGAATAAGTGAAAAGCAAACAGGACTTTCTACAGCTGGTGACACGCGGAGGGAGTGGAGGAAGAGAGGGTCGTGGGCTCCAGAAGAACGTGGTTCTCTGTGGCTGCGCAGCAGGCGGGTGCCAGTGGTGCGTGGGGTGATCACAAATCTTTTGCAAATGCTATCATGGGACATGCTGGCCCACAATGCCTGCTTTGCAAGCTCCTCCAAAGACAGAACCACTCTGCCGGAGGTGACTAAGGTTGCTCAAGATGTTATTTCTTGTGAACTTGGCTCTCCAAATACAGGCTATGTGACATTTCAGTGACGAGCAGGGCAACTTGATGGCCAAGAGGCCCATCAGAGCTGTCTGGTTTGCCTTCTGCAGGTCATTGTAAAGCAAGTTGCAGCCCCAGGATGGACACAACCCTCTCGGGGCCAAATTTTAGATTTCTCTGCTCTCTCCAGTGTGTTTTCCACCTGTCCCCCTTTACTCAGGACTTCCCAGAGCCACACCCCAGGAGACACTGCCCCCCTTCAGTTAGTGACACTTCTCCTGTACTGGGCACCCAGCTTCCTCCACAGCCTCATCAACCCCCACTCTCTCCAGCAACAAGGTGCTTGGAGCTGATTTGTGCATTTGGCTCCAACTGTGGGAGCCTGCTGAATCTGGCGCCTGGCTCTGGCTAACCCTGACCCAGTTGGGTGGGAGTTCAGAGTCAGAGCTGGGTGCCAGCCCAGCCACCAGCTTGAGGTATGGAGGAAAGCCCAAGACGTCCTTGGCAACAGAGTGGCTGGGGTAGAAGGTGGCTGCCAAGGTGCGGGGAGAGGAAGCCACTGCCCCATCCAACCATCGAGTTCATTGTACCTTTTGCCAATTCAGGCTACAGTAAAAGACAACTACCTTATGCCAAATTTCATTTGAATTTTAGAACTGACCCTGTGTTTCACTCTGGGTAAAGCAGTTTGTAAAGTTCTGCACTGGCATTTAAATCTGGTGATTAAAAAAAGAAAACCAGCGATGGAGGTGACAGGCTAGGGCCAGGGCCCCTCTGACCCAGAGCTACCTGGATGGGAGGTGAGACGAGCAGAGGTGTTGGCGCTAGACAGACCTGGGTTCTAGCCTTGTCTCTGGTGCTGACTGGCTGTAGGAGCCAGCTCCAGGCCTTCCTGTGCCCACTCGTCAGGTGCCACCTTCCAGGGTGTCTGAGAACCGAGGCAGTATCTGGCCAGTTCTCAGTATAGAGCAGTGCATTTATCAGTTGGGCAGCAGATATCAGTTTTCTTTTTTTCCCCTCCTCATTCTTTCATTTAGTTTTAAATGGCTCTAGAGATGGTGCATCTGCTGTCCTGGAAGCCCACAGGGCACTCATGGAACAGGGCTCCTCCTCAGCAAATGGACACACCAAGTGGACCATTGGGATGGCCTAGACATCCTGTCGCCTTCTTCTCTCACTTTCTGCAGCTCCACCAAGTATTGGTTTGATTTGAAGTTGGTACTATTGGTGTCAGCCCTTAGAATGTAGGGAGAATGCATGACCCTAAGAAACAGTGATAAAATGCAAGTAACTGATGCCCAATTTTAACACCACGTCAGTTGCATTACCTAGTTCTCTGCTGTTAGAACATTGTTTAGTCTTACCTGCATATAGTTTGTGTGGTTCTTCCTATCTGCAGGAAGCTTTAAATTTCTTTTGTTTTCTTAACTTTTTTTTTAGAGACAGGATCCCATACTGACACCCAGACTGAAGTGCATGGCGTGATCACAGCTTCCTGCAGCCTTGACATCCTGGGCTGAAGCAGTCCTCCTGCCTCAGCCTCCTGAATAAGTGGGACTGCAGGTGCATACCACAACACCTGGTTAATATTTTAAACTAGTTTTCTTAGAGATGGTCTTGCTGTGTTTTCCAAGCTAGTCTCAAACTCCTGGCCTCAAGGGATCCTCCTAAGCCTCCCAGAGTGCTGGGATTATAGGCATGAGCTACCGCACCTGGCCTAAATTTCTTGAGAACTCCCCCAGTGCCGGGAGTTCATGTTCTTGTTCATGTGAGCACTAGGCAACGTTAAACATTCATGATATTTGGTGGAAATTAATACAAAATGTATTTCAGCTCTGAATGGGGAGCTCTGTATGCCCTTCCAGAAGTTGAAAGGCAGGGGCAAATGACCACAGTGGGCAGTCATGTCCCTCAAGCAGGGACAGAAATCTGTTTCTTTGGGCCAGCTTTGGAAAGATTTATACCATATTGAAAACACAGACCACATTTGGAATCTAGACTCTTTAGACATTGGTATGAAAACCCTTTGGTTTAGTTTGTGAATAAACTTACTTTTAGGCTAACTCTTAATTGTGTCATAAAATACCTAGAAGTAGGTATTTTAGGGGATTCAGGGGCAGAAGTATAGCACATTTGTTTGATGACAAGTAATATTTAATAGCATATCCAAAAGCCAAACACACCTTTTATTCAGACTCCTATTTGTTTGTAAATTCTACCTGGGTCCTTTAGCACAACAGAAAGTTTACAGAAGCAAAACATGTAAAGTTTTCTTTTTAAAAATTTGGAATACACTGGGGATTTATCATAAATTAGAAGCAGTATACAGTACTTGGCTTTTTTTTTTTTTTTTTTTTTTTGAGATGGAGTCTTGCTTTGTTGCCCAGGCTGGAGGCAGTGGCGTGATCTCGGCTCAGTGCAACCTCTGCCTCCCGGGTTCAAGCGATTCTCCTGCTTCAGCCTCCCAGATAGCTGGGAATACAGGCGCACATCACCATGCCTGGCTAATTTTTATATTTTTAGTAGAGATGAGGTTTCACCCTGTTAGCCAGCATGGTTTCGATCTCCTGACCTCCTGATCCGCCCGCCTCAGCCTCCCAAAGTGCTGGGATTATAGGCGTGAGCCACTGCGCCTGGCCCAGTACTCAGCTTTTAAACTATATTGTCTTCTGTTTTTTGTTGTTTGAGTTTACTGTTATGATAAGATCTCCCTGGGCATTTTTCCATCACAAATCAAGAGAAACTGGCACTGGGTAAAATAATACTTTTATGTATAAATAAGAAAAATCATGGTGTTTTCAGATGTTTGATTAAGTGCTCCTGTAACTAAAGAATAGTTGCAATGATTACCCAAAAGGGCACAGAAAAAGTGCATATTCTGAACAAGATTAGCTTGAGTTTAAACCAGGCATCCCCAGACTTTTTACACAGGGGGCCAGTTCACTGTCCCTCAGACCATTGGAGGGCCGCCACATACTGTGCTCCTCTCACTGACCATCAATGAAAGAGGTGCCCCTCCCTGAAGTGCAGCGGGGGGCCGGATAAATGGCCTCGGGGGCCGCATGAGGCCGTGGGCTGTAGTTTGGGGACGCTTGGTTTAGACGGTGGCAGCTTTTCTTCTCTGGTTTAGTTTTGTGAATCTTAACATGTGCTTCATTGGGTGGAATGGCAGGTCTTTCTGTTCATTTGTTTGGTTTGGGTCCAGCACAGATACTTGTGATTTGTGCTGCAAATAATCCTCTGCTGACAGACTGGTTAAAGAGTAAAGAATATGGCTGGGCACGGTGGCTCACGCCTGTAATCCCAGCACTTTGGGAGGCTGAGGTGGGTGGATCGTGAGGTCAAGAGATTGAGGCCATCCTGGCCAACATGGTGAAACCCCGTCTCTACTAAAAGAAATAAAAAAAAAAAAAATTAGCTGGGCATGGTGGCACGCGCCTGTAGTCCCAGCTACTTGGGAGGCTGAGGCAGGAGAATTGCTTGAACTCGGGAGGCAGAGGTTATAGTGAGCCGAGATTGTGCCACTGCACTCCAGCCTGGCGCCTGGTGACAGAGTGAAACGTGGTCTCAAAAAAAAAAAAAAGAATATTAGCTGCCCCAGTGAGTGCTATGAAATGTTAAGGTTTACCCTAGACCTTAGCTTTCTGTTTTTATATGAGATTTCAAATTTCAAAACAGGCTCTTTGAGAAGATTTCCTCCATTCACGTATTCATTTCTTTCATAGGTATCGGGTGAGCTCCTACAGGTGCTGGCATGGACTTTCCCAAGTTCTTGCCCTTATGGGTCATAACTCCCTGGCAACACATAGAGTGATAACACAGGCTATTGGCCAGGAACCCTGTTTTCTTATGATTAAGTGAGCTAGAGAGAACGTCACAGTCCTACGGTCTATCTTCATCCCTTTGTAAACTAAGCTCTTACTGTTCTACTCAAACGGCTCACAATTGCCTCTCTCTTGAAATAGACAATCTGCTGATCTCTTCTCAGTCCTCACCCCCTGTGGTGTCTCTGAAACATTTAATACTGTTGGCCATTCCCTTCTTTTACAGATTCTCTCCTTTTGTGGGTCTATGGAAGGAGGCCTTCTTCGTGTACAGCATGTAAGAGAGCTTGTCAAAGAACGGAGTCATTGCTTGTTAGTAGCTGGGTGTGCAGCAAAGCCTGTGGGAGTCAGGGCTCATGGTCCAGGGCTAGAAAGGTGCTGGGCGAGGGGGAGGTTTTCAGGCCTGAGCTGTCAATACCAAACCAGGGTTACCAGGTTTAGCAATAAAAATACTGGATGCCAAGTTAAATTTGAATTATAGATAAGCAATGGATACCTTTTTTAGTATAACTTTTTATATTAAAAAATTATTTGTTGGCAGTATTTGGGACATCATTATGATATATTTGGGGCATCATTATGATATATTTGGGGCATACTTACATGGATGAGTTTTTTGTTGTTCATATGAAATTTAGACTTAACTGGGCAGTCTTGTATTAGATCTGACAGCTCTCTGCTAGGCTACCATCGAGTCACCTTGTCTTTTGTGGCTCCTGGAGCACTTTGAAAGGGGAGGATGTGAGCCTCAAGGCAGACACATGGGAGTCAGACACTCCCTGGCTTTAGAGAAGTCTGTCTGCCTTTGGACTCTAGAATTGCACCTCCCCTCATTTGTATGCCACTTCCTCCATCGGCTCCCAGAGTGTGGTGTTCCCCACGATTCCGGTAACAGCTGCCTTCTTTTCTCCCAGGGATCTCACTCCTAGCAACACATGCCTCTGGGTGAGCCCCACACCCAGGGTCCTCGTTTCAGATTCTCACATACCCAACTGCTTGCCAGATAGTTCTGTCTGTTCTGCTGGACACAGGACATGTGACAAGACTGCTTTTTGATCTGAGGATATTTTGACTGTCATTTATGAATGTAAGTATTTTATCAGATATATGTCATCACTGAAGAATTTTTTTTTTTTTTGAGACGGAGTTTCGCTCTTGTTACCCAGGCTGGAGTGCAATGGCACGATCTCGGCTCACCGCAACCTCCGCCTCCTGGTCTCAGGCAATTCTCCTGCCTCAGCCTCCTAAGTAGCTGGGATTACAGGCACGCGCCACCATGCCCAGCTAGTTTTATTGTATTTTTAGTAGAGACGGGGTTTCACCATGTTGACCAGGATGGTCTCGATCTTTCGACCTTGTGATCCACCCGCCTCGGCCTCCCAAAGTGCTGGGATTACAGGCTTGAGCCACCGCGCCCGGCCACTGAAGAATTTTTGATGACAATATTGTCCTGAGTGAACTTCAGTTTAAATCACTGTGTTTTTAGAGCATAGCCATTTAAATTTTTCGTGTTTCGTGATATTGTTCTCTCCAGGATAGATTATTTGCTATCTGCATTTTCAAGAAAGGTTTCTTGTATTTACCAGCCACTTGTCTGTGGCAGATCTGATGGCTTTGAACTTCTGTCTCTGTTTCTTCTGGACCACTTATCCCTTCCAAGTGAAATTTTCCCCCACCAAATTTTGCAGCTGTAGATGTTAGTTACCATGCTGAGTCAGCTCTTGCAGTTGTGCGTGGGCTGCTTCTGGTGGTGTGGTTGGTGTGCTGAGAGCAGTCCCATGCAGGTTTCCCAGGGTCACCCTCCCTGCCCAGCACCTGTCAACCGTAGTGCTCGGGCCCATGTTTTGTGAGCTTCCGATCACTTTGTAGATTATAAACTGGGGCAGAGAGCGACTTGGGGAGTTGGAGGGGCAGGGCCACAGTGCCTTACTGAGGGCCACCCTCAGCTCAGATTCAGTGCTTTCAAATACAAGTTTAGTTTAGGATTTCAGAGTTGCCTTGGGCTCATTCCCCTCATATTGATGATAACTGGTGGCGTCCGGCCAGTCCCTCCTCCCCTACCCTCACATGGTCTTCTTCCTTTTTGTTCTAGTCCCTCGCCCTGGTGCCGTGAGTCCTGAGTGTTTCTTCCCACCTCCCTACCTTTTGTCTTTCCAGCATCTTCCTGAGTGGCCTCTGTACCTTTTCTCCCCCGTTAAATTACGGTGGCACCTACCCCTTTGGGTGGCGCCTGCCATTCCTAACAGGATGTGCATGGAGTAGAAAACCCAGTGAGTGACTCTTGTGTGAAGCATCCTGGTGCTGCCCTGAGGGCTGGGGGAGCCCGCACTGGTCCAGTCCACTGGGCTTCTCTGGGCACAGGTGTAACTTGGCATGGGACCAGGAGGCCCAGACAGTATGTCGCCCTTGGAGGCATGCTTGGGACCCACAGGTGGCCGCTGCACCCTCACCACCTATGTTTTGTGGCAGTGTCATGTATGCCACAGGCAGCCTCAGACCTGGGCGTTGGTGCCTCCTTGGCCACTGGCCATCGGGCCTGCTTCCCTTGTGACATTTCACTTTGACCTTTCCTTTGAAGGTTTTTGAAGCCACACTGTACACGCAAAGGTCAACAAAGAAGAGTGGATGATAGGTGGACAGAACTGTAAGTTAAAAGGCAGGAAGTGAGGCTGCTTAATACAAGCAGGTTGGAGGGGATGAGCAAAACAAAAAATGCCCTTGAAATGATTCTTTAATCATTTGTCTTTAGAGACATAAAGCGGGACATGGAAAACAAACATTTCCATTCAATGTATACACAGTTTGCAAAACAAATAACTGGGCTTTGTGAGTGTCCAGACCTCCTGGAAGGAGGAAAGCAGTTCTGGACTGGGCAATCCTTTTCCGCCCAAGGTCAGAGTGGAAGAAACTGGAGAAGCAGCCCCTCTGGTGGAACAGGTAAAGCAAAAGCCTTTCATTTTCTTAATGAAACGTAATGCTTCCAAATTTGGCCAAAAAGCCAAATTGAGATGAAAAGGCCTCTGGGTGGAGCGGGACCATCCATGAGTGAGACCCCCAGCGGATGTGTGTTGGTCACGTCATTGTGATCTAGAAAGGCTACAGCCACGGCCTGTGCTCCACTACCCTGCGTCCAGGCATCGCCAAGGGCTTTGGTTTTTGGTGCTGTCGAGACTGGGACCTTTACATATTTGATGTTTTAAAATTAAAATCGGCCACAAAATGTCATTATGTTATGCTTTTACAATTTTCTCATTTTGTTTCTGTTTTTATTAGTTTTAAGTCAACTTTAATATTTCTGGGCAACAGCCCTCAAGTCTTCCACTATCTGAATAAGGGCAGATGGAAATAAGTCAAACAATAACCTTATTTTATTTTTTAAACTCTATATTTGTATAGTGTTTTTGTTGATTACAAAATACAATTTTGGCTGTTTTAATGGCAAACACCGCAATTATTTTTGCACCAACCTAATAACCTTTATTATGGTATGACAAAAGCAATGATCATTTTGGGTACCTAATCTTCACAGCACTTTATAAGTTGGCTACTAATGAGCTATCTTACACATTGAGAAACTAATAATAATAATACAGTTAAACATAGCACATACCATGCACCAGATGCTCTGCAGTGCTTTACATACATAAATTCTTTTAAACCTCTTCATCTTGCAAAAGACAAAAGGGAAAGTCAAAGAAATTAAGTAACTTATCCACCTTTTTTTTTTTTTTTTTTTTTTTGGAGACAAAATCTCGCTTTGTTGCCCAGATCTGCGGGCAATGTCACGGTTCTGGCCCACTGCTGCCTCAGCCTCCCTAGGCTCCAGTGATCCTCCCATCTCAGCCTCCTTGGTTGCTGGGGCTACAAGCACAAGCCGCCATGCCTGCTTATTTTTTTTCCTGTAGTTTGTAGATACATGGTTTTGCTGTGTTGCCCAGGCTGGTCTCCAACTCTGGGACTCAAGCTGTTCATCTGCCTGCCTTGGCCTCCCAAAGTGCTGGGATTGTAGACATGAGCCACTGTGCCTGGTCCCATCATTTTTTGAATCCAGTTTAAGCTGAGAGTTTAACTTCTGTCTTGTCTCACTGTCACTTGATCCTCACAGTAGGAACAAGGTGGAGATGGGGGGCGGGTATGGGTGACACTGTCATTATCCCAGTTTCAGATGCTAGAATGGAAACAGCGGCTCGGAGTACCTTGCTCAAGATCACACTCTAATCTTAGCACTTTGGGATGCTGAGGCAGGCGGATCACCTGAGGTCGGGAGTTCAAGACCAGCCTGGCCAACATGGTGAAACCCTGTCTTTAAAAAAGGAAGAAAAAAAGATCGCACTCTGAGGGCAGGCCTTCTGATTCCTCATCAGATATAAATATAAAATGGGACATGGAAATAATTTTCCTATTCAATGACAAGTCAATGACGTTGCTTGATGCAAGCTGCTAGGCCTTTGTATCCAGGCACTTAGCAGGCCCTGGCCTCCTCCTCCATGCTGAGTTTGGGGTAGAGGAGGTTCAGCAGAGGGACCAGTGCTCATAGCACAGCAGCCATTCATTTGATGCCAGAGGAACACGTGAATGAGCTTCCCCAGGATGCACAGGCAGGTGGGGAAGTGCTAGGTAATTTTAGCCGGTGGCCCACCCAGGCAATGTAATTATGTGAATGTGGCCTTCAGAGAGCTTCCGTATTATGTTAGGAAACTTTTGTTTCTGGTTCTGTTTTTCTTTTAATTTGTGTAGTGTGACCAGGACATCTGTGGCCAGACTAGCTGTCAGCCATGTGCTTTGTTTGCTGGTTGGAGCCTGGCCAGCCATGGAGGTGGATCCGAGGGGCCTTCGGGGCGACTCCCACCTCAGCCACTTAGATAGAGCTCTGATAAGCACTGCTGAAACTCTTTGAGGTTCAGTGTTCTCATTTATGAAATGAGGATTGATGGCTGCTTTTCTAGGCATGTGAAAGACCTAGCACAGTGTCTGCTGCATACCAGCTGCTCAGATGTTACTGCGTTACATTGCAGAATTAAAAGGAAAAAAAAATCTGTCTTGATAGTGCAATGCGTTGTTGCAACTGATCATTAGACTCACTGTGGGTACTTTAGAGAATGGGGTAGTGGTGATGTCTGGTGTCCTTAGGAGCTCGATTTAGAAGGAGGAGGGCTATCATGTGATTGTTGCAGCCCCTGCCTCATGAGGTCAAGCCCTCCCCCTTGCAGTGGGCCTGTTGGCTACAGAAATCCAGAGCTCACTGCCTCTAAGGCTGTTGCCATCAGGGGTCCTGCAGGGAACAGAGTGTATTCTCAGGTTGGGCAGTTTGAGGTGAGTTTAAGTAAAGTGACTTTTTACAAAGCAGGGCAGGGTGTGTTCACAACCTGGAGCAGCGAGGGGGCCCTGACCACTTCTAACATCCTCGGCTTGAGGGAAATTGATGGTTTTGAGGCTGCAGCTGGCTGTGTGAAGGGACGATCTCCCATGAGACAGCCCGCATAGGGTCCTCCCTCACCTCACTCCTCCCTGCCTGTGCCCAGAGAGCTCGGGATGCACACAGGGGGGCCTTGTAGTGGGGATGGCAGAAGCAGGGAGTGGCTCTGGGGGCAAACAGGATGCACTTTCAGGCATGAGGCACAGAGCCAGGTCAGAGGCAGGTGCCCTCAGCTGAGCTGAAGACAAAAACAAGTCAGGTGAGTTGTGCAGCCCACATTTTTGTTTGCTTTAGATAGGAGTCAGTTCTTAAAATGAAATCAGAGTGACTGGACAGAGACCCATTTTGATGCATTTAAGCTGGTGGCTTCTTGGGTAATCTTTCTTCACTTGCTCAGAAGCCTGGAGACCTGTGTTCAGGTGCCTCTGAGTCATTCGGTGTATTAGGACTTGAGTTGCCCTGTGGCAAAATAAAGGGACAGACTTATCAGGGCTTCTGCAAGTGGGGTCTCTACAGGGCCAGGTAGTACATATTTTAGGCTTTGTGGCCACACGAGGTCTCAGTTGCATGATCATCATCTCCTTTTTCTTCTTCCTCTTTTTTCTCCCTCCACTTCTTTAAAAACACAATCTTTTACAAATAAAAATCATTCATAATTCATGGTCGATACAAAAATGGGCCAAACGCCATTGTGTGTCAGCTTCTGGACTAGATCATGAGTCCCCGTGTGCTTTGTGCACTTCTGTGTGCAAGGTGATTTTAAGGAAGGCACAAGCGTTTTTATTTTAATGGTATGTTAAGTCCTAATATATTTTAGGAAAAATAGGTGACTAGCACCTTAAGAGCTCACTACCCTTAGATGCAGCCACGTGGGGCTCTCCAGGAAACAGCTGACTCTCGCAGGTTGGGTGGTAGATGTAAGTTTTAAGATCGGATTCCAGGTAATTTTGGTGGTGCTCCATTTATGAGAGTAATACATCGTGTCTTTTAAAAAATTTGCCCAGTCGGGCGTGGTGGCTCATGCTTGTAATCCCAGCACTTCGGGAGGCCGAGGCGGGTGGATCACAAGGTCAAGAGATCGACACCATCCTGGCCAACATGGTGAAACCCCGTCTCTACTAAAAATACAAAAATTAGCTGTGCGTGGTGGTCGCACACCTGTAGTCCCAACTACTTGGAAGGCTGAGGCAGGAGAATTGCTTGAACCAGGGAGGTGGAGGTTGCAGTGAGCTGAGATTGTGCCACTGCACTCCAGCCTGGAGCCTGGTGACAGAATGAGACTCTGTCTCAAAAAGAAAAAAAAAGAAAAAAAAAAAAAAAAAAAGGACAGTGTCTGTGCCACACAGACAGAGCAGAGCCTCGCAGAGGAGGCCATGGTGTGGAGGGGATTAGATCAGCTCATGTTTCAGATGTAGCCTGTTGGGACCATTTCACAGCAATGAAAATGCTGTCAGCACTTTGAGAAGTACTGTGTAAGTTTAGAGGAGAAACAAGAGGGCAGAGCCGTTTGCCGTTTTTTTCGATGGAGTCCTGACTGACAGGTGCCAGGCATGTGAGGTGCCTGCCCACTCTGCCCTTCTGTGAAGAGCTGTCCTCTGGGTGGGAGCTCTTTGGACTCAAGCCCAAAGTTAGGGCCACTTCACCCTCAGGGGCATGTACATTACCTGCCCTGAACTGTGTTCCTGTGCTGAATTCCAGCCACACAGCTAGTGATTGAGGCCCAGGAGAACAAATTAAGTCCATTTAAAAAGTACAGAAATTCAGAGGCCAAGACTTGTGAGAGCTTGCTTGATTCCCTTTGGTAATTACTGGCTGTCAGTCTCCCTGTCCCTGAACCTGTGCTGCTCTCACGAGCTCCTGGCCACACCCGAGGCTCATTTGTCTGTGTGGGCTCCTTTAGAACCGCCGCACTCTTCATGTTGCTTCCGTGGAGGAATGCCTGCCTGCAGGGAACTGTACCAGGCAGCCTGTAAATGCCCAGGAGTGTGGCAGGAGTCTACCTGTCAGGTGTGCCTTGGCAGAGAAAAGGCTGCGGCCAAGCCCTGTCAGCATTCCGAACATTCAGTGTGGGAAGCATCCCAAAATTTGTCTTCCACTCCCTGAGCTGGGCATGTTTTTTCCCAGCCTCTTGGATGAGTTGTTTTGGCCTAGTAGCGAGCCTTGATGACCTTAGGAAATACTGGGGTGGGCTGAGACTTTGTTTCATTTTGAATGCCTGAGGAGCTTTTACTCTTCTGTTACCCCTGTAAGCCATCTCTTTATTTTTGAGATCTTATACCATATAGACTTGCAGAGTGAGAGGGGTTCCCTCCCGCCACACCCTGTTTTGACCTAAAAGCTTAAAAATCACATATATGGCATTATTTAAATCAAAACGTGCTGCAACCTTCCCCATTTTTATTATTCTGTTCCTGTCACCGTGAAATATTTAAGCCATGTATTAAAACAGGAGCTTGTATTTGCAGTGTAACAGAACACCAGAAGATGAGGTAGCAGTTGTAGGGAGAGTTTATCAAATAGGAGCTAATCGTGAAACTCTCAAAGCAGAATGACAGCTATGTATAATGAATAGCTTGTGCAAGTAGAGTGGAGAGCCTCTTACCACTGGCAACTGGAGCCATGATGATTGATTTTTCAGGGAGCGTGGTGGTAGGGTTTTGACTTGAAGCAGAATTAAAGTACGTGGGAGAAACTGCTGCCTTAGCAACTAAACTTGAATAGAAGTTCAAGTTCAAATCTGCCTGTCATGGTTCGTGGGAAAACTATACTTGGGGTTCCTTTGGATTGAGCTCCTCTTGGCTTTTTTTTTTTTTCCCCAAAAAAATAGTTTTATCAATCTAATTTACATACTATAAAGCTCATCCATTGAAAGTACAAATTCAGTGGATTTTAGCAAATTCACAGGGTTATGCAAACATCCCCATAATTTCAGAACATTTTCATTACCCTAAAAGGAAACTCATGCCCATTAACAGCCATTCCCCACCCCTAGCCAAGCTCTACCAGCCACTTATTTCCTTTTTATCTCCCTTCTGGACATTTCTTATAAATGAATGACATGGAATGTGACCTGTGACCCTTCACGTCTGGCTTCTTTCACTTAGTCTTGTGTTTTCAAGGTCCATCCGTGTTGCAGCATGTGTCAGAATCTCATTGCTATTCATGGCTGAGTAGTATCCCATTGTCTGGATGTACCGTATTCTGTTTATCCATTCAGCAGTCTACGGGCATTTGGACTGTTTCTGCTTTTTGGCTTTTATGCATGATGCTGCTGTGCACATTGGTGTAAGTTTTGATGTAGACACTTGCTCTTCTTTATCTTGAGCATTGACCTAGATGGAATTGCTGTATTGTACCTCTGTGCACTTTTTGAGGAATCTTCTTAGTTGTTTTGTTTTTCCATTTTGAATTGTAAGCATTTTTTAATAGTGGGAACATACACATAACAAAACTTGCCATCATAGCCATTTTTAATTGTGCAGTTCAATCACATTAACTACATTTACACTGCTGTACAGCCTTCGTCTTGGGTTTTGGTGAAACAGTCCATACCATCTCTTAGGCCCCAGAAAGGATAAATAACCTGGGGTTTGACTCAGCAGAGAGGTGGGTTAATAATGATCAAACTCGCTGCCTTTTGAGAAGTGTGAGAATCTAGATAGGGTGATGGTTCCTTGGCCTAGAACCACAGGATCCCTTCTCTGTATAGATGCTGCTGCGTTAGGAAGCTTTGCATAAGAGGAGTGGGGTGGGGATAACTTGAAGAGGCTGCCCAAGAATGAGAGCAGGGAAATGGTACGGTGGGCTACTGTCTGCATCCTGGGGGAGCCCACGGGGCATGTTTGAGGGACACTGTCTTTCCAAGGCACAGTAGGTGTACAGAGGCTTTTTTTTTTTTTTTTTTTTGGTATGGTGGACTGAGATCCACCTGGGCCCTGGCAGATGGCAAAAAGGGGTCCTGAGTATAAAGGACTGGATCGGATTTACTGAGTCATGGGAGGGTGTCCAAGTGTGGGCCAAAGTGTATACGTGTGTTTAGGGAAGATGTCATAGACCTAGAAGAGGTCCCGGAGGAGGTGGGTTTAGCCCGCTCTGCCCCGCCTCTCAGCAGGCCAGTGCCTCCTGGAACCCTTTGTGCTCCTCCAGGGCCTGTCCTGGGAATGCCTGCCTCAGTCTCTCCTGACCACTCCAGGCAGGATCTGTTGGCCCTGCCCTGAAGTTCCCCCAGTCATCCTTCCTCTCTATGCTGGCCATCTTGAGGTTACCCTTTGTTTGTGTTGTACTCGTGGGTCTTCATGAGCAGCTCTCTTACCTTCTCAGTAACATGTCATCTCCTCATTGGCAAGGTCTGTATTTTATGCTCTTTTTGGGTCAAGTCACTGGCAGACAGAAACATCAAATACCCTAATTCAGGATGGGTGCCACAGTCTACCCAGGGAGCTCATTAATGACATGATTCTTTTAAAATATTGACAAACCATGTAATTAAGAGCTGATTATTCACACATCAAACAATTCTTAACTTAAACTAGAGGGTTTCTTTTAATAGCAGCTCCCCCTGGCTGCATTTATCTATTTGTGTAGTTTATTAGTTATTTGGCAGAGAAATTTCAGAACGCCAGCTACAAGCTAGTGCAGTTGAAGAACAGAATGTATTAAAGAGAAAGTATTTCTGGAAGCATGTCATTTACTCAAAGAAATTGTCTAAGAATGTATTTATTTTGAAAAGTACGTAATATATTTATATACATAACCTCTATTTATTTTCTTAAATAATTCTGTGAGCTTAGCAGTAGTTTCCTCATTGGAGAAGGGAGGATATTGAGATTCAGAATAATTTGCCCTGGCTTATTCAGCTAGTCCGTGGTTGAGCAGGGATTGATACCAATGCCTTCTTCAAAACCTGTGCCTCCTCATCCCATTGCTTCTGACAGCATTTGCTAAGTGGGAGGATCGTCCTTGCATCTAATTAAACTTGTACTGTAATTTCATTACAGCTGTTGCCCTAGGGGAGCTGTTATAAGTCTCGCATAGAGTTTCAGTAGCATTGAATATAATGGAGCACCAGAGTGGATTTAGAGTTAGACACGCACATTGAGGTTTGAGCCGAGATTCCACTTCATAGAACCTACTTTATGCAGCTGGTTTTTTCACATGTGAAGCAAGTGTAACAGCTGTACAACCTTCAAAGGCTTGGCTTGAGTATTAAATGAGATTTCACACTCATTTAAGAAGTGCCTTAGAAGAGGGCACTGTTGCATCGTAGGCAATTAATGGCAGTGTTAGCCTTTGTCACTGGGCCTGTAACTGATGTCAGGGGTGCATTTATTGTTGGCTGGGCCAGAGGTAGGCTGTGCAGGGTCGTTGGCGAGAGCCCATCAAGTGGAAATCAGGAAATGACCGAGTGGAAAATCAGTGTATTCTTCCAGACCACCCCTTCCTCCAGGCCTTGTCCTCCCTTCCTCTTTCTCCCCACTATTTTCCTGTGTTAGTCATGGTTTTCCTTTTACCATCTTGAGAGGATTTCTGCATTAGGCATTAGGTAACCAGGTGGTCCTTCCAGCTCTTTGAGCTTAGGACTTGGTGTTTTAAAATTCTCACTGGCCAGCAGAGCATCACTTGGAGAGAAGCTGCCATCCCCATGGTGCAAACTGCCTCTCACCAGCTAAAGATGGCCTTCCCCCAGGAGCACCAAAACCCTGTCTTTTTCATGACTGGAGGACTTTTTAATAAAATGGCAGTGGTGCCTTAGTTTCAGTGTTGAGCTACCTTCCCTGAGCATCAGCATCTCATCCATAAAGTAGGGACGGTGTGTCCCTGCCCATGCTGGGAGACCCATGACAGCACAGGGGAGGCGCTGGCAGTCCCGACTCTTCAAGCTGCCTGTCTTCTCCATGCTGCCTGCAGGGCGAAAGTCTCCCCAGGAGTTGTACAAGCTATCAGATTCACGCTAGAAATCAGAGCGTGGATTCATTCCGACGGGAAACTTGTCTTCATCCACACTACGTCTTTTCATCCTCGACTGTTGTGCTTCCCCTGCTGCTGCTTATTCTCTAGCTGGTTTGGGGACATCGAGGGTTCTCCAGGGATGTGATGACAGTTTTGCTTTCCCGTAAATATGTTTGTCCCTATTTTGCAGACGAATTTGTCATTTTTAATATTGTAATTTAAATAGTGAAACACTAAAAAAAGAGCACGTAAATTTGTAGAACACTGCCACCCGCTGCACACAGTGGGGCGGGCGTTCTCTGCCTTGGCACATCAGGGATCCTTCTTTGCTGAGGAACTACCCTGTGCATGGTAGGATTTAGCAGTATCCTTAGCCTCTGCCTGCTAGTTGACCACCATCCTTCAACTGTGACAACCTAAAATGTGTCCAGACATTGTCAGGTGCCCTCCAGGGGGCAGAGTCACCCCCGGTTGAGAGCCACTGCACTGCAGCCCCCAGCTCTGTCCTTCCGGCCTCTCTCGTTGCCCCTTTTGGAGCCATGATTAGATTTACACCAGTAGGTAAGAAAGCTTTTCTCTGGTCTTTTGCAGTGCACAACACAGAAGGACTTTGTAGTCCTTTCTCAAAGTATTTTGCATCTCAAAGGAAGGATGAATCATTCAATTTTGAGCCAAGTGGTCTTTTCCTGGGTGCAAAATGAGCTGGAGTAATTTTAATTATTGAAGGGCTGGAGGTAGGGTAAATATCTTGCTGTTTCTTCCTTGATCACATTTCCTTTAGACTTTATAATCTCCTACCCCCTAGTAAGTATTGTAGAACCACAAATGTGATATAGATTGTGGGGCCTTTTCAACAGCTTTTATATTTAAATTTTATTGCTGCCCTAGGGACTGGATAGGTACTGGTATAGGTTCCAAATGACAGTGGAACCACGATGAACATTAGAAATTAGGCGAATACCACAACATTGATAACTATGCGAGGTAACGCAAATGTTAGTTCGCCAGGTTCGGCCATTTCACAGTGTATGGGTTGAGGATACCTTATCCAAAATGCTCGGAACCCGCAATGTTTTGGATTCGGGATTTCTTCAGATTGAACTGTTTGCATTACACTTACCAGTTGGGCATTTTTAATCCAAAATATCTGAAATTGGAGATTCTGCAGTGAGCATTTCCTTTGAGCATCCTGGTGGTGCTCAAAGTTTTAGGTTTTGAAGCATTTCAGATTTTGGATTTTTGGATTAGAGACACCAAACCTGTTTATATACTTTAAGACATCATGTTGTCCATAGTAAATACATACAATTTTGTCTGTCAACGTGAAATATAAACAAAGAAAGTAGGGGGAGCACTATATTGACATTGTCAAGAGGAGGCGAACCTATTCTGTGAGTTTGCCTGGGAACCAATGAGTAACAGCTGGAAAATTCACTGTCATCAGGTAAAGGACAGGGTGTGATCATTGAAATTGGCAGGCTGAGAGTATGCTGTGCTGTGATGGAACTACAGAAGTCAGGACGTGCGCCTCCATCAGGAATGCAGGGGAATGTGATATGTACAAGTTTTGGTTTCTAGTACCATTCATGTCCCTTGCTAGTACTCTGTATTGCTGTGGTTAATAAGAGTCTAGATGAATCTAAGATTTGGACTTTGAGGACTGGAAGGCTCAAGGACAGAGGGGATCGCCCCCATTTCTGTGGTCCAGAAAAGCCTTTGGGAACTGCAGCTCTTAGCTTGTCTGCAGAACAGCCTCTGAGATGGTCAGCTGGTGACTCAGTCCATGCTGTGTGTGGGGCTGAAGGGGTGGAAAGGCCTCAGCTCGTGAGAGCCTCAGAGGATGGTGCTGGATTCTTCGGTGATGCCTGGGGCCTGCCCTTGTGGTTCCAGGGACGCTGAAGTCTTTATCGTGCACATTAGGTTTTGATTTCTGTCCTCCATCACTGTCCTTGACCAGGAAAGTTATTTCAGCCTCTTGGCCCAATGCTTTTAACAAAAAACTAATGGAAATTTCAACACAATGTTTATGCCAAAGGAAAAATTAAACCAATTGTAGTTTGCCTTTTCAAACTAAAAACACTCTCTTTTTCTAAGACTCTGACACCCCGACCTATCCACCTCGGGAGCTGCCTGGGCTGTTCCATAGGAATCTGGCCATCCCAAAGGGCTTGACTCTCACCACAATTATTGGTTGGAGCTACTGGGTGACTTCACAGAGGTGTCCCTCCTACCTTGAACTGTGGTTCCTTGTAGCTTCATTCCTGACACCCCGTCAGCGTGTCACCAGTAGCCATGACATTGACCTCCCACTGGGAAGGAGCACTCGTGTGTGTAGTTGGGGCTCATCCTGTTTCTCCTTGTTTCATGCAGTTACTTCAGGAGATGAGAAGCGTGCTGCCTTCATTAGTATTTAGTCCCTTCTTGTTTTTTGAAGAGCCATTCCCGTTACTAGAACATTAACTCCACAGAGATAGGGATCTTGGTCTAGTTGGTTCACTGCTGCATCCCCAGTTTCTGGAACTACACCCTGGCACTCAGTGTGTGACTGTTGAGTGAAGAATAGGGTAAGAACAGGTGAAGCCACTATGTAAGTTGCCAAAAAGCTAGGCATAATGTTTAAGAAAATAAAATTAAATATTTTTTTAGTGGTTCTTATCCGTGTACTTAACAGAAACACCTCACTCCTTTTGATTTATAAATTGTTTAGTGGGATATGTTTTCTGCTATTTTGGGGTTATTTTAGGCATGGACTTTCTCGTGGTATGCCAGGTGTCCATTACAAATAAACAGCCATGAGCCCCGTAATGATATTTTGGTTGATGATAGACCTCATCTATGATAGTAGTTCCATAAGATTGTAACAGAGCTGAAAAATTGCTGTTGCTTACCAACATCTTAGCTTTTGTGACATTGTCCTGCCACACATTACTCACGTGTTTGTGGTGGTCCTGGGGTTAACAAACATACTACTGCATTGCCAGCTATCTGAAAGTATGTCACATGCAATTAGGTAGAGTACATAATACTTGATAATAAAAGACTATGTCACCGGCTTATGTATTTACTATACCATACTTTTTGTTATTATTTTAGAATATAGTCCTACTTACAAGAAAAGTTAACTGTAAAATCACCTCAGGCAGGTGTTTCGGGAAGTGTTTCAGGAAGGCGTTGTTAGCACTAGAGATGACAGCTCCTTGTGTGTTCCTGTCCCCTGAAGGCCTTCCCGTGGGACGAAACACAGAGTTGGGAGACGGTGACATTGATCATCTTGGCTCTGTGTAGGCCTAATCTAATGTGTATGCTTGTCTGTGTCTTGGTTTTTAACAAAAAAGTTGAAAAAGCTTATAGAATAAGGCCAAAAAATATTTTTATGCTTTTGTGTAATGTTTGTGTTTTAAGCTGTGCTATTATGAAAAAGTAAAAGAGCTATAAAAAAGTTCATAAAGGAAAAACATTACAGTAAGCTAAGCTTAATTTATTATTGGAGAAGGAAAAGTATTTTTTACACACTTAGTGTCGTTTCATGTACAGTGTTTTCTGAAGTCTACAGCAGTGTGCAGTCCTGTCCTAGGCCTTCACATTTACTCCCCACTCACTGACACTCGCTCGCCCCTCCCTCATGTTCTCTCCATCCCCATCCCCCCGCCCCACCACGCTCGCTCCCCACTGATTGAGTCTCAGGGTAATGTCCAGCCCCACAGGCTTCATTCATGGGAAGTGCCCTCCCTGTAAGGTTGTACCAGTTTTTATCTTTTGTATCTTATATTCACTGTCCCTTTTTTATGTTTCCATTCACAGATACTTACCACTGTGTTACTGTTGCCGGCAGTATTGAGTACAGTAACATGCTGTACAAGTTTGTAGCCTAGAAGCCAATGCTATACCATGCAGCCTAAGTGTGCAGTAGGCTATCCCACCTAGGTTCCTGCCGGTACACTCTAAGTACACTCCAGGATGTTCACACCAGGGTGAAATCGCCTGAAGACACGTTTCTCAGAACACATCCCTGTCGTTAAGTGACATGTGACTGTAATATAGCCACATGGCGTCACAATCACACTTTTACAGTCTCCATGTACTCCTGGAAGCCCATCAAGGGTAGTGTTGGAATGCTGCTTGCTATATTCATGAAGCAAATGGACTCTTTCCATGTGAGGTGTAGCACTGTATTACTCTGCTTTTAACAAAGGAATTTTCGAATCTCAAAATTATAATAAATTGGTTGGAACATTCTTGGATTAAAGAAAAGCAGTACTAATGAATTTATTTGCTGTGCATTCCAGCCCCATTAATCCTGATGAATTCATCCTGGCTTAACATATGGCATGCCTTCCTTTAGACTTTCAAGTTTAGCATTAACTGCTTTTATACCATGACAGGAGCAAGCGTCACTGCAGCAGGCTGCTGAATTCATGCCTAAGAAGCAGGAGAGCAGCATTCTTCCTGTTGAGCATATATTAAGCTTGGCTGTGTTCATTTCACTGGGCAAACTTTCAAGCAGTCATTCTCAAACTGTTTGATCTGGAACCCCCCTGACACCCTTAAAGAATATTGAGGACTCCAAGGAGCTTTACTTATGTGGGTTGTGTCTATCAATATTTATGAATTGGAAATTAAAATTTAGGCTGGATGCAGTGGCACACATAATCCCAGCACTTTGGGAGGCTGAGGCAGGTAGATTGCTTGAGCTTAGGAATTTGAGACCAACCTGGGCAATGTGGTGAAACCCTGTTTCTGCGAAAAATACAAAAATTAGCCAGGCTTCGTGGTGCACACCTGTAGTCCCAGCTATTTGGGAGGCTGATGTGGGAGGATCACCTGAATCCAGGGAGGTTGAGGCAGCAGTGAGCTGAGATCATGCCACTGCATTCTGTTACCTGAGTGCCAGAGTGAGACTCTGTCTTGAAAGAAGAAAAAGAAAGAAATTAAAGTTAAGAAATAAATGTCTTAATCTACCAAAAATAACAATAATGAACCCATTTTGTGTTAAGTAACTTTTTTTTTTTTTATGAAAAATAACTTTTCCAGAACAAAAAAATTCAGTGAGAAGAGTGGCATTGTTTTACATATTTACAAACCGCTTGAATGTTTAGCTTAATTTAAGGCAGCTGGATGTGTATATGTGCTTCTGCATTCCGTCAGTTTGGACATTTTGTTTTAAGTGGAAGTAGACAAAGAAAATATGGCTTCACAGGACTGTACCTAGGAAAGGAAGAACGCTTTAATGGCCTTTTCAGGTAATTGTGGATATTCTTTCTTGATACTACATTAAAACTCCACAGGCAATAGTGGTTCCACTGTGGAATCTGAAGCCAGTTCAGTAAGCACTTTATACTCTAAAATACATGGGTCTTATACTTCAAATCTGTCTTTCATGCATTTATGATTCTGTTTTACTGAATTACTGTTTTACTGAGTTACGTAGGTCTTACAAATGCTGGCACGTTTCATCATATATTTTTTTAAATAGAACATTTTTTAACGTCATCCCTAGTATCATCAGAAAATTCAGATTTTGGGGAGCTGCACACATCTTGGTGACGAATAAAAGTTTTCCGGAATTCCCATCTTTTTCTTGAAAGCTCAAATGTTACTGCTCGCAGCAAATGTTGTCAGTTGTTTCCCTTCTAGATTCTGCCTCTTTTTTTCCTAGAGTTATCTTTCTTTTTTTTTTTTTT
Organism: Saimiri boliviensis; assembly: GCF_048565385.1. Lineage (NCBI taxonomy): Eukaryota > Metazoa > Chordata > Mammalia > Primates > Cebidae > Saimiri > Saimiri boliviensis. The sequence continues at coordinate 79,294,921 of NC_133464.1, forward strand.
TAATATATATATTTTATTGCGTTTTAGCTTTTGGGGTACATGTGAGAACATGCAAGATTGTTGCAAAGGTACACACATGGCAGTGTGGTTTGCTGCCTTCCTCCCCATCACCTGTATCTGGCATTTCTCCCCATGTTGTCCCTCCCCAACTCCCCATCCCCTGCTGTCCCTCCCCTAGTTCCCCCCACAGACCCCAGTGTATGATGCTCCCCTACCTGTGTCCATGTGTTCTCATTGTTAAACACCCGCCTATGAGTGAGAACATGCGGTATTTCATTTTCTGTTCCTGTGTCAGTTTGCTGAGAATGATGGTTTCCAGGAGTTAACTTTCTAAACTGCAAATCCCAGTCATGGCCGCCCTCCCTCTCCTCAAAAATAAAGTAGAGTTTCCTTGTCTTAGCCACAAGGACTCAGATGACTTTGACTCCAGCCCCCAACACTTGCCGTTTCCATTCTTTTCTCAAACCTCTACATTATTTTTTTAGTGGGTTAAAACAATGTAAATATATTATCTTAACAATTCTACAGGTTGGGAAGTCCAGATGGGCTCAAATCAAGGTATGGGCTGCAAGGAGGCACTCCCATCTGGGGCTACAGGGAAGAGAAGGGGAGGGGAGGACCTGTTTCTGGCCTCTCCCTGCTCCTTGAGGCTGCCTGCGTTGTTCCCTGGCTGGTGGTCCCTTGTTTTCAAAGCCAGCAGGGCTGATGGCGCCACCTCACATGGTGTCCCCCAATCACCGACTCTGCTATGCTCTATTCCATCTGGTAACGATCCTTGTGATCACTCCGGGCCCACCTTTCATTCCTCTGTATCCGAATTCTGCTGGCCTTATAACTCGACATGTTACAGTTCCCTGGGATTAGGATGTGGACATCTTTGCGGGCCATTGTTGCATCTGCATTTTTGCAGTCAATGCCTGCTTTCTGGAATGCTTCCTTTCTTCCCCGCTTCTCTGAATGGTAAGCTCATCCTCCAAACATCACTTCATCACTTCATTGCCAAAGCTTTTCCTGGTGTCCAACTACTTTATTTCCTGCCCCGACAGAGGGCAGTGTGTATGGCACCCATGCTGCAGTGGAGCACCAGGATACTGTGTCACAGCAGGGGCTGGGCTGTGAACCTGACTTTATCAACCTTCATTGTTCTCAGTGCTCTCACGGTACGTGATAGTGCATCAAGAAATAGCAACAATTGACAATTAGGGACATTTGATTGTGGGCTGTGTTTTAAATACTTTTGAATTAATGTTCAGTTCCTTTGGTGTGATCATGGCATTTGTTTAGTAAGACAGTGTCATTCTTAGCAGTTACTTTCCAACATATTTAGAGATCAGTTGTCAAGATGGCTATACCTTATCACAATGGTCATGAGGAAAGCATGTATTGGGCTAAAGACGGATAAAGCAAATATGGCAAAATGTTAAATATTGGGAAGTGTAGATAAAGAGTATTCATTCGACTTCTGTAGGTTTGACATTTTCAACATGGAAAGTGAAAAGGAATTAAATATCAATGTAGGATGAAATATCAAAGTATGAAAGATGACGTAGGTGGGAACAGAATAAGATTCCAATTGTGGGAAATCTGGTTTGCTGCTGTCTTAAGTTATAAAGATCTAGCTGTTGATTAGCATCGTTATGTGCATTTTTGGTATAATGATAATCTTGTCTGGGTTCATATTAGGTGCAAATCATGTTTCAGACAGCTTAATTAAACCTCTTCAGCTCCTGGGTGAGTGCAAGAATCTGTGCAGAGTGTAAATGGTAAGATTTAGAAAACAAAGAACTTTATATGCCGTGCGTCTGCTAGGTTCTTCCTAGCATGTCCTCAAGCTGTGTTCACACCAGGCACTCCCAGTCACTGGCCAGCACGATTCCACTCTAAGGTAACAAAAGTCCTGCATCCCAGATTTAGGATAACCTTCTGCCCATGCTGAGACTCTTGGTGTTATCAGCAGGCGTCTGCTCTGTGCTACCGTGGCATCTGTTAGTAGTACCCATAGAACTCCATCACCAGATGACCGATTGTACAGATTGGGGTCCAGGTGTTTCCAGAAGACACCAGCTAAGGTTTTCTGCCCCTGCAGACCTTGCTTGTCACTACAGGTGTCAGGAGTGGACTCCCTCCCCTTTGTGGCCCCTAACCGGGGCCTCAAAGCTTTTGCATGTCTACAGCCGTTCCCTAGATTTGTGGAAGGAGATTACCTGTGTGATGCTTTTATAGCTTCCTCTTTGAAATGTAAGAGTTAATTTCAGAGGTAAAGCAGTGGAATCTCTGGTGTGGAGGGCATCTGGCCTGGCTCCTCATCTTCTCCCTGAATTCCCCCGATGACATCCTGTGGTGGGCCCCCTTGCCGTCCACCCTATCTTCAGTCGCTGTGAAGGTGGCATGTGCTCCCTGCCCCAGGGCTGAGCTGAATCTGGTTTCCCTGTACCAGCCACAGACTTGGACATTCTGGGGTCGAAACTGAACATATCTGATGGCTCCTCCTTGCCTTTCAGGATCCCAGAACCTGCCTTGTATCTCTCCTGAGACATCTTTGCTGCAAGATCGAGACTGTCCTCTGGTGAGAAGCTGGTGAGGCCTCGCATCGTAGTCCAGGTATAGTCTGCCTGTCAGCATGACAGCCGCATGCTAGAATATGTTATTCTGTTTTGTGCTAGACTGTTATTCATTTAGACTCCTAGTTGTCTGTTGACTTTTTAAGTTAACTGAAAACTAAAACCCCCGGTTGTCTTCTGTTTTAGATTCCCAACTGCTGTACTTTTCAGACTCATGTGGCCACCCATTGACTCAGCAGAAAACAAGCTCATTTTTTTCACTTTAGTATGTTCCTTAAATTCCTGCATTTCCTTCAGTCCTATCCTATGGCTTCTTATCCCACGGCTGGCCAGGCCTTCCGTCCCTGAGGCCTGTTTCCCAGGGCAGGCTCTGGGGAAGGATCATCCTGGAGCTGTCCCACGTCATTCCTGGGCGGACATTGGGCGCTTTGTCTTGTGCTCTGTGCCACCTGGCTCCTGGGCACTGGTGTGCAGCATGGCAGCTATGATCCATCCCGCCGTGTTTCTGTCTGTGACTTCTGGAGGCTTTGCACTTCTCAAGGTCAAGGGCAGCTTCCAGTTTTCTTCCTGCCCCAGAACTTTTCATCTTGCCCCCATTCTTCTCACTCTTCTCCTTACTTTAACTTCTCTCCCTTTCACTTAGGAATTCTACTGTAACTTGTTCTTGGTTTAGGTGCTGTAACCATCTGCTGTAGGGCAGTGGTATTTCAGGGTGTTCTTTGCAGCTTGAGAGTTAATTCCAAGTGGGCATAAGAGCCAGGTGGGTCAGGGGGTCGGTCAAGGTTGGCCAGTGAGGCTGTCTGTCCCCTCTCTCTCTTTACGAGTAGCTTCATTTTTATCTGATTCTTCTTTTCGGGTTTGGCATAGGATGTAGTTTAGGAAAAAGAGTTCCACTATAAAATACTTCAAACTAACTGCTTGGTTATTTTTTAGTAAAATAAAAATGTTTACCGAGAATGGAAGCTTCATCATTATTGTTGCTATTTTATCACAAAAAAATAGAGGTAAAGCTTTTCAGTTGAGGGATAGTGTGTGTGTGTGTGTGTGTGTGTGTAATGAACCTCACCTGACTTCTCTCTCACTCTCTCACATTCTGACAGTCATTTGAGGCCATTCATATAGTTAATTCCAAGACTTTGGCTATATTAGGAATGCACACATACTCAGACTCAGCAGCCCACACTGAGTTCTTAATCAGAAGGACTTCTGGGGAATATAGCCAGTGACCTTTGCCACATGTAAGCAACTTTGAGCAGACTGCCTTGAAATGAGAATTAAGGAGGAAGGAGGGGCTGCCCATAAGCCTTAAGTGCCTGGGGAGGATTAGGCTATAAGTAAGCACCTTGTTTATGAGGCTGCTACAGCCTTGTAAATGTCAGAAACAAAAGTTCAGAATTACCAGGTGCACCTTCCCAAAGGCAGTAGGTAAAATTAACTGCCGGCCAGCAGGGAAGTGGGAGGACATTCAGCACAGGCCAGAAGCCACTGTGTGCTGGGGTGTGTGAGTCTTGAGTACCCTTTTCTTTCCGGTTCAGTTTAGGTGTTTAATTAGTAAAATAACTGAAATTAGAGTGAGTTCATTCTGCATTCTTCCTCCCGTCGCCCCAGTCAGATGTGTTTCTGCTGCCTTCACGGACTATTTCAGAACGTCTTCCGGTGTTACCTAACCCTGGGGCTGGGCGTTGACATCTGAGTGAATAGCCTAAGTCAGACTCTTTCACTTCTTGGGCTGCGCAGTGCAGTATCCAGGTGTGAGGGGAAGCCCTTGGGTGGTCTTGGGGCACAAGTCCCGAACCCTGTCTGAATCAGAGTTTATGGCTTACTAGGCACCGCCATGATGTCACCTTTTCCTGTTGAAGAGAATCAGGCCAGGTGCCACATGGTGACGTAGGTGGCACATCTCCTGGAGGCCTTTCAGCCTTGGCCACGCTTGTTGTTTATCACATTCTGTCGTCTCCCTTCTGTTCTGTTCCCTGTTGCTGTCTCAGTCTCTGCAAGGAGGGAGGACACATCATAGGTGTATCGTAGGTAGTTATTGCATGGATGGATCGTTGTGAACGGTTACTTGCTTGCTTCTTTCCAGACTCTGCACTCTGACGGCAGGGACAATGTATGGTCTCATCTTTATAGTTCCCATAACTCCCTATAACCATGGCCCAAGGCAGATCACCTAATTTTTAAAAAAGGAAATAACAGCTATTTAATGTATGCCATTTTCCAGGAGGAGAAAAATTACTTTCAAATCATTCAGCCTTCCAAAATAGCCGCAGGCAAAGGCATGGTTATCCCCACCACTGAAGCAGTGTATTAAAGGTGGCTGCTATGGTCTTAGCTCCCCAAGGATTCAGTGAGCCAGTGAACACCAGAGTGTTTGGACCATGTATCAGTCATCTCTTTCTCCAGCATAAAATAACACACAGCTTATTTTCTCAACATTTCTGTGGGCTGGGAATCAGAGCAGGAGTCGGGGCCTAGCTGGGGCCTGTGCTTGGGGTCTCACAGGGCTGCTGTCTGGATGCTGGCCCGGGCTTAGTTTTCATCTGGAGGCTTGACTGGAGAAATGTCGTCCTCCACGTTCCCTCAGGTGGTTGGCTGGATTCATGTTCTCTAGTTGTAAGACTGAGTCCTGGCCGCTTTTTTGCTGACATGGAGGCTGCTCTCAGCTCGCAGAGGCCACTCGCAGTTTCTGCCGGCTACCTGTATCTCCCGGAAGCCCCCTGCAGTTGGACGTCACGGGGGCTTTCCCAGCATGGCTGCTTGCTTCATTGAGCCAGCCCAGCACAGGCTTTCCTTACTCCTTGAAAGGGGGAGTTGGAAAGTGTTTTCCATCTGCTATTGTTATAAGAAATTATTTCACTCCCTGCTTTTTTTCTGCATTTGTCCCTGATTTTAAACCTTCTACAGGATCGCGGCCCCACAGGACCCATTTTCCCTTGAAGCCAGCATGGGTGCCCTGAGTCATCACTGGCCCTGCTGGCTGGCAGGTGGCTCTGGAGTGCCCGGTCCTACTTTAGGAGTGAGGGGGCTAAATTGCTTTTTGTGAGCTGCCTTGGAACTTAACTGCACTTGTGTCATGTTATTTGTGTAGGAAAATGTGATCCTGGGTCTCAGATGACTGGCATGTCAGTGAACTTCCAGCTGGCAAGAGGTCCTTACCTCTTTTTCTGTGTGTGTGGTTTTTTTTTTTCTTGTGGCATTGGGGACTCTAGAGTAGGCGTCCTCAAACTTTTTACACAGGGGGCCAGTTCACTGTCCCTCAGACCGTTGGAGGGCCGCCACATACTGTGCTCCTCTCACTGACCACCAGTGAAAGAGGTGCCCCTTCCTGAAGTGCGGCGGGGGGCCGGATAAATGGCCTCAGGGGGCTGCATGCGGCCCGCGGGCCGTAGTTTGGGGACGCCTGCTATAGAGAATAGTGTCTGGGGCATATGTTAAATGTCTCAGCCTTTAAGAATTCCTTAAAAAACAATAGAAGTGGCTGGGCACAGTGGCTCACACCTGGAATCCCAAGACTTTGCAAGGCCTAGGTGGGTGGATCACTTGAAGTCAGGAGTTCAAGACTAGCCTGGCTAACATGGTGAAACCCCGTCTCTGCTAAAAATACAAAAATTAGCCAGGTGTGGTGATGCACACCTATAGTCCCAGCTGCTCGGGAGGCTGAAGTGGAAGGATTGCTTGAACCCTGGAGGCGGAGGCTGCAGTGAGCTGAGATGGTGCCCCTGCACTTCAGCCTGGCAACAGAGCAAGACTCTATCTCAGAAAACAAACAAACAAATGATAGATGTAATCTGTGCTTTCTCTTTCTCCTGATTCTCTGAAAATATGTGGAGTCTGACTGTCACAAAGCTGTAACCAAAAAATGAAGAATTTTGATTGTGCACGGTCTGGAACATTGAGCTGAACGTTGTCATATTGAGGGGCTGGCTCTGGGGTCAAGTTCGCGTGGCACTCCTGAGTGACGATCTGTGGTCATGTTATTGCTCTGGTGCCTTTCATGAAAGCAATGCTGGTGGCACTGCCTGTGGCGGATGATAAAATATAGACCACATGGTGTGCTGAAAGGGCCACTCCACCCTTCACCCCCTCTGGCACTCTCATATGGTGGGAAAGAATGGCCCTGGTCCCCATTACAAGCTGCCTTGTCCTTTGCTGGCTTCCTCCTGGTCCATGGGTGCTGTTTTCTCCCTGCCTTTGATCGTTCAGATGAGCAGTGTGCGCAATTGGCTATTTCTTTCCGGATGCCTGAAAGGAATTTCAGGCAAATTGAATTGCATTCTTTCCTCTGGTAGAGGCTTTTCTCTCAGCGCCCACTAGCTTATCTGTTCCACATAAAAAGAAGTGCTCCTCATTAGAAAAGTACAACCAGTACTTGTTGAAGACTAAAGACAGTCAAGGTGGCCAGCCAGGCCAAGAGACTGTGACGTTCTTTTCAGATTAGAAGTGTGTTCCTTCTGGAGTGAGTGTCTGAAATTCTGGTCACCAGTGAAAAAGTGTGCTTGTGAGTAGGGCAGGAAGACCTACCATAAAATGTGGCATTTCCTGGTGGGAATTACTTGTGCATGACATGTGCTGCGTAGATAATCCCCATGGTAACTACGGGCGTGTGTTTTATGTGTGTGTCAGGGCTCTTTGAGAATAAAACAGGGACTGGGGAACAAATAGCAGATAAATAGGAAAGGTCACAGCATTTGCTTACGCAAAGGTGTTGTATGAGTTGGATTAAAATATTACGCTGTAAAGCAAGCATATTGATTTGCTACCAAAAAGCAAGAGCAGACTGAACCTCAAGAACTTGGAAGTCCTCGTGCTCAGTTTTTTCCCTCCAATGTTTCTTACACAGACCAGATTAGTCTGCCCAAGATCACGTTTTGTGGATGTCCTTCCTTTGCTTAAAACTTTTGCTTTTAAATAAAGGTATAAATCCCTTAGCTGGCCACTCAAGACCCCTAAAGGGGCCACCCTGCCCTGCCTCTGCTCCAAGTCCCAGATCACAGGCCAGTGTGCCAGCCTTGCCCTGTTACTGGCATGCCACCTGTTACCCAGCGGGCATGGGATCCATCTCCCCAGTGGGGTTGTTAGCTGTAGAAAGGTAAGGAAGGGGTGAACCGCAAAATTCACTTGTGCTCCTTCCAATCTATCACTCTGAAATGTGTGTGCCTAATGTTTTAGACAGCTGCCAGCTTTTGAGTAGCCGGTAACTACTCCTAAGTCTGTTCTTTGGTACTCACATCAGCTTTTCTGATAGAGGCTATAGTGTGAGAGAGGGTTGCTTTTCAGTCTGATTTCCCATTGATTCAGACTTAGGCCCAGAGAAGTGTCTCAAGACACCGCTAGGAGAGGTGAGGACAGGTCTGCCTGTTACAAATCCTTGACTCTTGGCTGTTTTTCTAGGTCACATCTTGAATATTGACAGTTTCATAGGGCCTGACCTAACCCCATATGAAAAGACCATTTAACTAGTTAACATGCGCCTATGGCTTATAGCATTTTGGGGCTGTCCTGGCACTAGGGTTGTGGAGTGGGGTGCTTGGTGCAGGTACTGGAGTTTCCTCAGTGTTTACTGGGTCAGCCCCAAACAAAGTACTATTTACACTTAATTTTGGAAATTTTCAAACATGCACAAATGTGAAAAACATAGTGAAGGCCCGTGTTCCCACTTATCAGCATCTCCTAGACAGACTCAAGGTGGGCTTGGCTTGTTGTGGGACCCTCACACCTTCCTTCATTCTCCATGTTTGTTGATTTCATTAAAAGAGATTTTCTTTCCCTTAATTCAGAAGCTGTACATTTTAAAACTGTCGAAATGTGGAAGAAACCATTCATAATCTACTTCTGTCTGGAGACAACTGCCTCACTTCTTCCTGCACTACAATTCTTTTTATACACTTACTTTTACGTTATGATTTTTAAGGATTGCTATAATGCTGTTTTGACACTTTTGCCCCCGTTTTTATCAGGGACATCATATCTCGAACATAATATGTAATCCATCTGCCTTATCTGCCACTTCCTTCTACATACCCCTTCCAGGCCTCTGCTATCTGTATCCTTTCCATAACTTTCCACTGGAGCCCCTGTTGGGTCCTACAGCCAAAATTACCCACTTTTCCTCAGTCCCAGATACAGTTCCTGTTACCTCACAGCCAGTGGGTTTTGGCTAGCAGCTGGCTATACGGGAAGTGGATGGATTACATCAATTCACTCCACTGCATGTGTAATAATGGACTTCATTTTTACAGGGGTATCACATTCAAGAAGAGGTTGTCACTTACCTCGTGACTTTTATATTTGTAGGATTTCAGGCAGGGTAACAGAGTAAGAATTATCAGGCAAGGCATCAGGAAGAATGAGCTTGGTCAAAGTTGAGTCAGTTTCATGGAATAGGGTTTCAGGAATTAGGTGACCTGGTTCAAATCCTGGCTTCACTACTTACAAGTTATGTGATGGCAGGCAGTATAACCTACCTGCTACACTCTGCGTTCTTATTCTTACAAGGGGACCAGCAACTGTGACTTGATTGCTTCCTTAGGAGGATTTCACGCAGCAGTGCGTGTGTGTGTTGTGGAGCTTGTGGTGTGTGACGTTGGCTGTTTCTAGCAGGCCCCCTCCCTGCGAGGCTGTCCTTCAGGTCATTTCCTGAGCTGTGCCCTGTTGTTCATGGTGTTGCTTTGTCTCCTCTTGAACCAGTGAATTTTCTAGGAGTTCCAACTTTTTTCACAAAAATAAAGTTGCTTGTGGTGATGAGGAGACTGGGGGAGAAATGAAAATTTCCAGGAGTTACGGGATTAAGGTGTTCCGAGGCCTATGTGTGAATTGGAGGACTGCTGAGTGAGTGAATATCAGTTTGTGAATGTCTAGTGAAAATAAGTTAGGTGGGCCTGGAACCCTCCACCTTGCTCTCGTTTGCGATGCTGATTCTCCTTGTGAGGAAATTTATAGAAGGAGTGAAAGAAAACGAATTTAACTCTCAGGATACCTTAGAGGCTGAGAAAATTAAAGTGCCAATGTTCTAATCTTAGGGGAACTTTAAAACATTTCTTTTTTCCATCTTGAGATGTGAGAGCCAGTTCCATAGCCATTTCCAAGGCCCAAGCGCGGCGCCCACAGGCGATACACAGCCTGTTTCATGGAAGCTCCTACTTTGCAGGGCCAGCTCCCAGCTGCTTCTGGGAGACAGCGGAGGGTCTCCCTGCGGACCTGCCCACAGGGTTTGTAGACTGATGTTTCCTTTCCTTGCTGCCCAAGTGTGATGAAAAGGCACGCGTCCGAGGAGCTGCGGGCTCCGATAGGATAGGATACCTGTCTTTGTCGTAACGCGTTTCTGCGCGCAGGGTCTGGGCGTCCCTCCTGATGAAGCACTACCGTCCCGACTGATGACGGAAACACCTCGAGAGACATAAACTCTCCACTCACCCTGCTGGCTTCGGGAGGAAACATTTTTTGGGTGTTCTCTGTTTTTTGTGAAGATGTAGCTTTTCCACTGGCTTCGTGTTTTTTATGTCAGTGTTTGATTTGGGTAAACAGCATTGGAAGACTTGAGCTGAGTGAAGCAGGTGGGACCAACAGTGCCTGTGGCGAAGCTTCGATGAAGGGAAACCCTGGTGATGGGAACCCTGAGCTGATAGGGATTGTCTGCCCTCTGCTTCTGTGAGGCACAGACAGCTGACCAACAGATTGTCACTGAGATTTAGAAGAAAAAAATTATTATGAGGAATTAATAGCCACTAATGGTAGCTGTTAGTACTAGTACTAGTACCACGGGGTGATGAGGATAGTTCTCTGCATTAGGAGAGTAACGAGTTCTGTTTTCATGGTGTTTCCTAGTGCATTGTCTTGTGCTCACTATCTGGTGCCCGCTAGGTGCCAGGGGCCTAGAGGGATGATTGGGATGCAGCCCTTGCCCTGGGGGAGCACCTTGAGGGGGTCGAGTTGAGTCAGTGGGGAGGAGCTTGCCCCCCCCCCACACAAGGTAGGTGTGGTGTCACCTGTGCCCTCTCCACCAGGCATGGTGCCATCTGTGCCTCGTCTTTATTTTACACCCTCTCCTCACTGCCCCACTATGCCATTCCCCAGAATCTGTCGATCCAATTCAGAGGACAGTTAAAGGCTTTGGAGTCAGTGAGACTTGAGCCCCAGCTGCAACTGTCATTGGTCCTATGCCCTTGGGGATGTTACTTGGGAGAATATTATAGAAGTTACTTCATTTGTGGTGGGGCCAGGCATTATTAGTTTAAAAAATCTTCCCAGATGATTCAGATGTGCAACCAGCATTGAGAATAACTGAGCTGTAATCAAGCCTGTGTCTCCTTGTCTCTAGAATGCAAGGTATTGCCTGTGTGATAAGCGGGTGAAAAGATTAAGTAAACTTATGTAAAGGACTCTGATTTGGCTGGTGCCCCAGGATGTTAGGGGTTTTTGGTCATGACTATTGTTTTCTCATTGAAAACGTGAAGTGTCATTCTAGACAACACAGCAAATGATAGAAAAGAATAAAACAACAAAAACATACCTATACTCTGAAAGATAATATCAGTTAATATTTTAGGATTTTACACCCATATACTTATTCATTGGGATTATATTATGTTCTTTTGGACTTGGTGTTTTCTCATGACATTAGAAGTTGGAAATGGTTTACAGACTGCAAACCATTTCAGCAACAGAGTCACACTGTAAAGATCTCACTGGGTTCCTTCACTGGGACAGCATTATCCGCTTTCGGCCTATAGGTTATTTGTTTATTTGTTTGGGCCTCTGCATGGTGTGAGTGGATAAGATCCCAGGGCTCCTTAGTTACTTTCACCTGGCTGGGGCCCGATGCTGTGTGTGGCCTTTGCCTGCATTACGGCCGGTATGAGCAGCTGTCCCTTGGCTGGCTGACTTCCCCACTGTGCCTGGAAGCTGTTCTGCAGTTGGTGGGTGCTCAGCCCAGGGACCGGCACCTGCCATAGAGCCTCAGGTCCTCCCCTCCCTGCACGCACCCCCCACACCAACCCTCTCCATCCTCCTGCAGAACCTCTGATTCCTGCCTCCTCACGCCCCTCCATCCTCCTACAGAACCTCTGATTCCTGCCTCCTCACGCCCCCTCCATCCTCCTGTAGAACGTCTGATCCCTGCCTCCTCCCAAACCCTCTCCATCCTCCTGCAGAACCTCTGATCCCTGCCTCCTCCCAAACCCTCTCCTCCATACCCTCTCCATCCTCCTGCAGAACCTCTGATTACTACTCCTCCCAAACCCCCTCCATCCTCCTGCAGAACCTCTGATCCCTGCCTCCTCCCATACCGTCTCCTCCATACCCTCTCCATCCTCCTGCAGAACCTCTGATCCCTGCCTCCTCCCATACCCTCTCTTCCATACCCTCTCCATCCTCCTGCGGAACCTCCGATCCCTGCCTCCTTCCCACCCGTCTCTAAATGTTGCTTTTGCTGTAGGATTTAGAGTGGTGTGCTGTAAACCTTGCGTATGGGACCTCAGAGGTCCCTGGGAACTCCTGTGATCAGCCCTGTTGAGTTAGTAGACAGAAGCACGTGGCAGGGAGGTGAGGCTCTCAGGCTTTCTGATTGTGGCTGAGGCTGTAAAGTCACCACCGAAGCCTGAAGGACTGAAATTCCTGGTTCAGCTGTCACACTGACCCTGGGGTCCCGGTGTGCCAGACTCGAGCTGTCATGTTGCCTGCAGCTTGTGGATTTTAGAAGAGTGTAAAGTGTCTTTATAACCAAGGCTTCCAGCTCGATGTATGGAAGTGCCCAAATGGCTCTGTGCCTTGTACTTCTTGATGGAAGGCCACGCTTTTTTCCACCATGAAAGTAGTGGCCTTTTGAGACAGACTTGTTCCTGGTTCCATACTCCCCTTCAGGACCCTGCTGCTCCAGGAGCCACTGTGTATGTTCATACCCCTCAACCCCAACCCACCATGTTGCACTTTCCAAGAGTAAGGACTGGGGGTTTGCCCATTTCTCTTAAATCCTAGCTGTCACAGTGCTTTGCACGTAACAGGCATGGGATCAGTCACTTTGGGTGGAATGTAGTTTTATCCTCAGCCTGTCACTAGCTGCCTGGGGTCAGCCAGATTTAGACCCTGGGGCCTTTAAAAGAGCCCCAGCTCAGAAGTCATATTTCGTGGTAGGCAGAGCCTCTGCCCGGTGAGACTGGGGCCCTGCACCATGCACTGTGCCTTCTTTGCTGCTCACTGCACAAGTGGACCATTTTTTTTTCAAGCTGCATAATTTTTGAACCATCCCTTTCATCCTCATACTTTTGATTTTTTGTTTTACTCTCTCCAGTTCAGTTTTCTTATAGTTAAGGAGCTTATTTAGTCTCTTTTTTTCTTTTTTTGAGACAGGGCTTCCCTCTGTCACTGAGGCTGGAGTGCAGTGGTGTGATCATGGTTCACTGTAGTTTCCTTTAGTCTTTTTTTTTCTTTTTTCTTTTTTTTTTTTGAGAAAAGGTCTCCCTCTGTCACCGAGGCTGGAGTGCAATGTGCGATCACGGTTCACTGCAATCTTGACCTCCTGGGTTCAAGCAATTCTCCTGCCTCAGCCTCCTGAGTATCTAGAACCACAGAGACATGCCACAGTGTCCAGCTAATTTTAAATTTTTTGTAGAGTTAAGGTCTTGCCATGTGGCCCAAGCTGGTTGTGAATGAGCTCATGCAGTCTTTTTTTTTTTTTTTTTTGAGACAGATTCACTCTTGTCCCCCAGGCTGGAATTCAATGGCACAATCTCAGCTCACTGCAACCTCCACCATCCAGGTTCAAGCGATTCTCCTGCCTCAGCCTCCTGGGTAGCTGGGATTACAAGCGCCTGCCACCACACCCAGCTAATTTTTGTATTTTTAGTAGAGATGGTGTTTCACCATGTTGGCCAGGCTGGTCTCGATCTCCTGACCTCAGGTGACCCACCCACCTTGGCCTCCCAAAGTGCTAGGATTACAGGCGTGAACCACTGTGCAGAGCTTAAGTGGTCTTTAGTGATGCTTTGTACAGTGAAAGGTGTTCTCCGCCTGTGCTCCCTGTGGGTAAATATGCCTTCCGCAATGCAGAACGACTCTGGAAAGATCGTATGACTGTATGTGTTTTTTTAATGATTAAAATAAAATAGAATTTTTAAAGAGAATTTTGAGAAGTATTATGATAGTGAATAATAAAGTTACTGCTATTAATATTTTGATATACTTTTTATCTGGTGTTTAAAGAATACATATGTATTTAGTTTATCCAAAAATATATATACTTTTGTAGTATTTTTCTGTAAACCTATCATGAACATTTCTTCATTGTCCATACATAGTCTAGAAAGACGTTTTTAATGGCTACATTATTTAGTCATATTTTATTACAAGTTATTCATAATTTTTCCTACTCTTGGACAAGACGGGCTTTTCCCATTATTTTCTGCTTCCCTTAATGACATCATGTTTACATCCAGAATAATTTTAAATTGTATTCAATGTTTGTGAGCAGGTGACTCATGATTTTCCCAGTCATGCTATTCCCTATTTGTCAGTCTTCTATACATTGTATGTGAATTGAATTTTTATGAATTAAGGTTTTCCCTTTGATATATACTAAACTTCTTAAGATCTCTCCTCCTATCTGCTCCCTGCCCCTCATGCCCGAATTGGCAGTGGCTTCTGATGACAAGAGAAAGACTGATCTACCTTTGTGCCAGGCTCAGTTCACCCAGGAACTTCATGGGTCCATGTTAGGTCAGTTATGACCTAGGCACTGACCACTGTTACTTTCCTTTTCTGTTGGGAGTCTCTTTGCCTGTTAAGGGACCTCCATTGTTCCTTCTCATGACCATGTTCAGTTCTGTCACTTTCATACCTCTTTTTTTTATAACGCCATGCCTACCTCCTTTGGTCTCCATCCTTCGTGTCTGCCAGTCCCATCTGATCTGACTTGTTTTTTAAAATTTAAGTTCTTGCACCTGCGCCTCCTAACATCTGCGGGGAAGTGGATCCTGCTTTGAGGTCACTTCCTTCAGCACAGGTTTTGCCCTTGTCATTGAGACTCCACGTCCTCTCCCACCCTGGCCAGCATCCCCTTCCCCCATCTGTGGCTGCAGCTCACTCAGCTGTGCGAGCCCTGCCCCCTCTGTGCACACTCAATCTAGAGCACTCTGGGACTGCTGGGCAGCTGCCCACATGCCAGCCGTGAGGTTGGCCAGCTGCTCTTGTTCGGGAAAACGGAAAAGATGCCATTGGACTATGTCCATCCATCTGTGGTATCCTGTAATAGTGCTACTGCCCTAGCAAAGGCAGATATTCCTTAGCCTGGTACAAATGTAGACCACAGTCTTTTTCCTGCGAGGGTGAGAAGATTTTCCTCTGGATGGCTCCCGCCAGGTGCCTGGTGAAAGGGGTCAACTTGGGCCCAGGCCATTCTCAAGGCCACTGAAAGGGCAAGCTAAATGCGTTGTCTTCTTACCAAGATGAAGATTTTCTTGAAAGAAGGGCATTTCTTTCAAGAAGGACATGAGACATTTATGTTCTCCAGATTATCAGCACTGGACTTCTCAGGAGCAGTTGGATGCATTTTTGTTCCAGTGTCTTCCAAAGGAATTGAGTTTTCCCTCTTGCTTTTGACTCCTGTCCCTCAAGGAAGCCATTAAGCTGGAATGTATCAGTAGTGGAATGATCCATTAAATTCAAGGGTGAAAACATCACAACATTCAACCCCGCTCACTTATATCAGAAATCTTTAAAATAGAGCATAAGAGAGTCTTTATCTCAAATTCTGACCCAATGGGTCATTTTACTCCTGGTGTTACATAGTGGTTACTAGAATAGAATGCAGATTTAGAATTCTTGTGGGAAACTTGCTTTTCTAAATGTTCTTTGCTAATAAATGACAGGGAGTAAGATAGATCCAAGACTCTTGGGGTTGCAAAATTTCTATCACACCCTCAAAGGAAGCATTGACTGTTGTATAAATTCCTCCCCACCTAATTTCCAGATAATGCTCTCAAAGTATTCTGGCAACTTTCTGTGTAAACCCCAACAACAGGAAGTCTCTACCAACCAGACTGCTTGCGGGGGTTGGAATGGTTAGACTCATTTTGTGCAGAGTAGCTTCGTGCAGCCTCACTGTTGGTTGAACAACCAGCTTTGGAGTCCTGGTCTGAATGTAAGCGCGGGTATAATGTGTAGAAAATGCTGACAGATAAAACCACCTGGAGCACAGACTTTTGCTTTACTTCCAAGGGGACAGGATAGTTCTTAAAATAAACCCAGGACATAGTAATGTCTCATTTTCTCCTACCCTGGGAAGTAGAAATGAATACCTAACCCGAGACATTTATGTTCTCCAGATTATCAGCGCTGGGCTTCTCAGCAGCAGTTGGCTGCATTTTTGTTCCAGCGTCTTCCAAAGGAATTGAATTTTCCCTCTCCCTAGATAGCAAGCAATACTTAAGAAGTAACCAAGGTAAAAAGTAATCTCCTGTAGGGGTCCAGCTGTGTCCACTCCACCCCACTGAGACATAAGCACTTCCCTCCAGCACCTCCCTGGGCTTGGTGCGGGGGGAAACAGGCCAAGAAGAAAGCAGGCCACTGCGTACCTATTCAGGGGAAATGAGCTGCACCTCTGCACAGTCGTCTCACCAGAAAACCCCTCTTCACATTATATTGGAAAACTGTTATCTGTATTTAAGCTTACAATAATTTGATAACCTGCCCCTTCATTTTGAAGGGGGTGCAGAGGTCCCCCCAGTATAAGTTGCTTGGTTGTTTGAGTGGGTTTTCACCTGGCAGCAGTTATCTGTGCCAGTGGTGACACAGGTGCAGGTGTGCACTTGGGCTTTGCATCTGTGCACGTCCACGGGTGTCATTTGTCCTCTTAGGCAATCGGCAGGCTCACATTCACCTTCTGTTCCACAGAGGCCCAAAACTATGCTACCGGAGTTCGTCTGGGCTCTGGTGTGCTCCTTGCCAAGAATCCGGGTGGCTCCTCTTGCGGCTTTGGTTCTGCCTAGGACAACAGCACATTTTTGAGAAAGGAGTGCAAACCAGGAAACAGCCCTCCTGGAGAGCCCAGGACAGAAAAAGGCAGGGCGACCCGTCTCACCTTCTGGGCGTTTAGGTTATGTCACCCTGTGAAGCCTAGGAAAGAAAATACTGTGGAGTAGCATTGTCTTTGCCTTGCACTTGGCTTTTAGTGCTTTGAGGGAATCTGCTTGTTGCTGAGCAGAAACATCTGGGAGAGGATGGGGGCAGGCAGGCGCGGTCTGTGTATCCCCCAGCCACATTTCCCAGTCAGATCCCAAACAGTGCAAGTCATAAGGAGCTTTCACACCCTGTTTCTCTGCAAGCCTCCGTCTACTTAAAATACCTCCCCTCCCTGCCAAAAGGGATATTGAAAAGTGACTTTGCAGCAATTTTTGCACATCTTCCCGCACAGGCTTTTCAGCCTAGGGCTATCTTGAAATGTTGCATTTTCCCTTTCAACTTAACTATCCAAGCAATAGTCAACTAAATGTTTTGTTGTGATTTACAATTTGACTTGAATAAATTTGATTAATACCCCAAAATGAAGAAAAGAAAAAGGTATTTCCAGGAGAAATCACCCCCTGAGAAGACTGGAGAGTGTTGGAGACTTCTGTAGACGTTGGGGTCCCAGCAGCGCCAGGTCCTTGGTTCCTTCCTGCTCCCCAGTGCCACTTGGAGGCTCTCTCTTAACTGCCCAGGAAGCCCCAGGGATCCCTGCCTTGCTGAGATACCTCACAACTGTCCTGGGACAAGAGCTTGCAGAAGCAGTCCCGTGCATTGCTGAAAACAACCTGGGAAGCCATCCGTCTCTCTGCTTGCTTTTCTCTTGTCAGCCCCAGAGGCCCTTTCCTGCTCTTCTCCAACTCTGGGATCTGAGGTTCCTGCTCCACCACTGTTCCACAAGCAGCGCTCCCTCATTTCCTCCCTGTTGCCCCACCTGCTCCACCATGATATCATTTCCTTCCTACCTGTGATGCCACCGGAACCCCAGAGGAGGACTGCGCCCGCAGAGCCCATGACCCTATTTTTGACGCTTGGCTCTCTGAGTTGTTTTCCTCATCTGTGTAACAAAGAGATAGGATCAGATGATTTTTATTCCCCGTTCTAGCTCACAATTTGGAGTCTTGAGATTATTCTCTTCCCTTGGCCCGTCAGATAAAATAGAGAGCAGGCACTACCCCCAGTTGCTGCATGACCTGGAGCTGCTCAGTGATGTGGCTGTTCCCAGGGGCCCTGAGCTGCAGCCTGGGGAGGCCCTGCTGCACTGCACCCGCCCAGCAGCTGAGGGTGCAAAGGCGTGGGCAGGCAGGGAAGCATTCAGGTGGCTAGACTCGGATTTTTTTAGACTAGCCATCTCAAGTGACTTAATTGCAGCTAAGTTAGGTCAACAAATACCAATGGATGATCAACATGAATAAATGGTGACTTTCTGTGTGTACCTTAGTAGCCAAAAGTCACGACGATAGCTTGTCTGTGCACATGCTGCTGTTTTTAGATTTTTAAAATAAGCTCTGTTTTAGGATAGTGTTAGATTTACAGAAGAATTGTGAAGAGTACAGAGCTTGCATGCGCCCCTCACCGTTTCCCGTTAGTAATGTGTGTCTAACTCTGGTGGGTACACTGGTTATAATCAGTGTTGATGTGCTATTACTAACTGTCATCCATATTTGATTCAGGACCCCGCATTGTATTTACTCCTCACATCTCCATAGCTCCTCTAGGATCTGACATTTCTCAGACTTTCCTAGTTTTTAAGGACCGTGACAGAACCAGTCAGGTATTTTGTAGAATGGGATGTGCCTGATGATTTTCCCATGGTTAGCCTGCGGCCATGCGTTTTGGGTGAAAGACCATGGAGGTGAAGTGCCCGTCACATCACACGCCCACATGTCTGTCACTGCTGTTGGCCTCAGTCACCTGCCGCAGGCGTTGGCTCTTGAGTTTCCCCACTGAAGAGTTTATATATCCTCCCACCCTCACCCTTCCATCCTGGACTCTGTGGAAGGAAGTCTCTTCCCTTCAGGTGTGGGGAGCAGCTGCTGGTCTGAGGGTGGCTGCTGGTGTGTCCTTGCCGAGGGCTCACCTGTTGCGTCTGGCCGGGCAAGGTAGGCCTGTAGGTGGGAGGAAAGCAATCTCGGAGCCATCCCACAAGGCATAAGGTGTCGTGGACACTCACGGGGCATGCTCCATGTGACGGTGGGATGAATGAATACGTGTCCTCTTGTGATAAGTGCTCAGGAGCATATCAGACATGCGTATCTATCATGTACCATAGAACGCGTTGGGCTGACATTCTAGCCCAGAGGAAAGTGCTTCCTGGAGGAGTAACAGTTAGGAAAAGCCCTCACTTGTAATAACTCAATAGTTTTCTGCTTAGACCTATCTCTTTGTTACCTTAAAAGCGGAGGCAACATGCTCCTTACCCTCAGGGGATCCTAGAAAAATCTACCAAAAAGAAACAAGAAAAACATTGTTATTGCTATTCAGGGCCTGTGAGTTTTAATAATTTAATAATGAAATTAAGGTGTGGTTTGATTTGCCTTCTATTACAGCGTACTTGAAATAACACCTTGTTTTTCCTGGTGTATCGCCTGATGACTGAGTGTAGGAACAATGTCATTAATGCGTGTTTCCGCTACACATCATTTTCACCCATGGAAGAGTCTCCATTAAGAGGAGCTGAAATAAATGCGGAAGCTCAGAGACCGCAAAGTGAAGTCAGCTGCATCTACTGGCCTGCTGAGATAATTCTGTATTTGCCGGTGAGACTGGAAAAGTCTGCCTGCTTCTGACAATCGATGGTGGGATTCTGCGAATGAAATCATTTTAGCAGGAAATGATTACGAAGGACCTGATCACTGTGTGTGCTTCAATAATGTGATACGATGAGAGTAATGGGTGAAATGAGGAGCAGTCAGGAAACGTCTTTGTTCTTTTTCAACAGATCTGAACAGCAACATGGGGTGCAAAGTCCTGCTCAACATTGGCCAGCAGATGCTGCGGCGGAAGGTGGTGGACTGTAGCCGGGAGGAGACACGGCTCTCTCGCTGCTTGAACACTTTTGACCTGGTGGCCCTTGGGGTGGGCAGCACGCTGGGTGCCGGCGTCTACGTCCTGGCTGGAGCGGTGGCCCGTGAGAATGCGGGCCCTGCCATTGTCATCTCCTTCCTGATCGCTGCACTGGCCTCGGTGCTGGCCGGCCTGTGCTACGGGGAGTTTGGTGCTCGGGTCCCCAAGACAGGCTCAGCTTACCTCTACAGCTACGTCACCGTTGGGGAGCTCTGGGCCTTTATCACTGGCTGGAACTTAATCCTCTCCTACATCATCGGTAGGTCCCAGGGAGCCTGGAGCTTGAGCTCTCTGCCACTTTTCTGTTGGTTCCCAGCTCCAGAGTGTGGGCGGATGCCCCATGGGGAAGTCATTCTTGTTAACATGAGAGTCACAGAATTAATGGGATGTTTCTGAATCATTTAAAAGTATTTAGTTTCTTTTAGTATGTTTTTTGATTACTAGAGTAAATGCATCACTGATAGAGAAAAATTGGGGAAATAAAAGCACAAAGAAGAAAGTAGAAATACCCTGCCTGACAGCTTAGAGAAACTAATTCTCTTATTCCTTCCTTCATTCATTCTTTCTTTTAATAAATGTTTATTGAGTAGCAGCTGTGTGCTGGGCATTATGCTAGATACTAGGGAATCCCATGAAGGCATAAGACACTCTCTTATGTTTCCATGAAGGCATAAGACAGTCTCTGTTCAGAAGTTTACCGTCTACCGATATAACTATTATTAACATTTTTTGTGAATTTAAATGTGTATTTTTGTACAGTCTATCTCTTTATAAAACAATGTATAGGAAACATTTCTCATATCTTAGCTGTTTTTCCATAGTAATACTTGTAATGCTTGCCTACCATCATGTAGATTTATACACACAGCGTAATGTATAGGCTGTCTTTATGGGACGTTCAGATTGTTTCCATGACATTGTTGCTGTTGTTATACACAGTTAATTACTTTATGTCTTGGGGCTCAGCCGTGATTCTTTTCCTTAAAACTGTCTAAGGAGCAGAATGGCTCTCAGTGAGTCTGCATGTTTTTAAGGCCTTTGTTGACTGTGATCCTCACGTAGCCAGGGGCCCCTTTCCCTGCAGTGTGGGCATGGGGCTTCGGCCTATAACACAACCACCCAGCAAATAAAGCAGCAGACACAGAAAATCTTTCCAGTTTGCCAGGTAAACATGCTTTGCTTCTCTTTATGCCTTTGTGTGTGTGTGTGTGTGTGTGTATGTGTATGTGTGTATTTTGATTACAACTGAAATTGAACACATCCACTTAAACACACACCTAAGTCTCAGAAGCAGCAAAGGGTACAACGGCCGCTCGACATGCCGTTTATTTTTCTCCTCAAACTTTTTGGTAACAGCAAAGTATAGTAAGACTTGGTAAGCTGAGCCATGTCGGTCCCGCCTTGCTTCTGTATCAGCTCCCTCTGGGCGCTACCCCACCCTCCCTACCACGCATGCTGCCTGCCGGGACCCTCACTGCCCTGGGCTCCCTACAGCCCTATCTCTGCATGGTGGGGGGCACCACTGCCCCTTCATCAGGACAGCTGGCGGAGGGCACATACTCACGCTCTCTGAGCAGCACCTTCTCTTTCTTTCCAGCAGCTGCAGTATCTGCTGAGAGCCAACATAGCTTAGTCTTCTGAATTCTAAAATAAAATTCATAAATGTTTTCTTTCAGTGCCACATCAAAACTTACAACCACACATGGTTCTCACAAGCTGAAGTCTCTCAGTGGGAATGTAGCTATTGCAAATGGACCGTCATGTTTCCAGAGGATTTACCTGAGCATAAAATACACATTGAGCACGAAGTGCTTGCAGCATCTAGACCAGCAAATGAGAGGCTTGTGTGAGGCCATTTGCATGCATTCTGAAAACTTCTTTGCAGCCTTAGCTGCTGGGAAGGGCAGTTTTTCCAGCAAACATTTTTTTGTTAAAGGCGTAATTTAGAAATTGGAAGGAGTTAGGCTGGGAAGAAAGGCTGGGTAGCCCCTCTCATCCAGCAGGACAGGGTTCGGGTGCCACATATGCCGTGAGCCAGCTGCTTTAGGGGTGACAGGGAGATGGTGAGACCATTTTTATAGAATTCATATTAGACTGGCTGCTCAGGAGAAAGAAATGTGGTTAAACTTCTGATTGTTGGAAAGATACTTATCATAAGACCAAATAGTGAAATTGAATCTCTGCAGATCACTCTGGCAAAATGCTGTGGCTAATCAGGACCATGGTCACCAGCAGGGCCCCCTTTGAAAATAAAGGAAAGTGCTCTATGCATATACTGGAATTTTACTGCCATTTCCTGAGAAACACCACTGGAAGCACACTCTGACCATCTTCAGAATTAAAGAGAGTGAAAGAGACCAGCCAACTCTTCTTGGTGTTTTGGGTGCTGCCCTGTTGGTGTTCTTCAGCGCTGGAGGGTATAGGCTGAGGGGAGAATGAGGAGGGCTGGGCTCTGTCTGTGGTCCTGCACTCTGGGGACGCTGTGGCCTCCAAGTCAGGTTCATGCCCAAAGTGGCAGAGGTGGCTGATGCCTGCTCTGAGGTGAGCAAGTGGCTTTGTCCCTGAAATGGGGTTCAGCCCCTTCAAGGACCTCCTAGGACTGTTCTTCTTGCTGGGAGAACAATGTTTTGGGGCTGCAGGTACCATCACCTCTGCTACCAAGGGGTTCTTAGAAAGCAGGCTTCCTAAGCAGTGTTTGCCCAGACTGCCAGTTGTACCCCAGGAGTGCATTATGAAATCAATTTTTCATGTGTTGTCATCAGTATGTACTTTTTCAGATGAAAATAGGTAACATGAAATACTATCAGAGTGCCTCTCAGATGGTAAGGGCAACACTTGTTTTGCAAACTTTTTATTCAGATATATATATATTTGATAGACACCTGTGCATACTGGGTAGGATGTGAAATGCATTCCTCTGTAGGCCCTAGAAGCCTTCTCGCACTTAGCACTAGTTACCCATCCCTTCCGGCTCAGCATGCACCGTGGTCTGGCCGCTGCCGCCAGGTTCCAGTGCGCCGCCTGTGACTCCTGCAAGGATGCTGTCAACCTGGAGCTCCACTACAAATACCTTGCTAACCGTTGTCCTCCCATCCCCTCTGTTGTGCGTGCTTTGTGGCAGGTACTTCAAGTGTAGCGAGGGCCTGGAGCGCCACCTTCGACGAGCTGATCGGCAGACCTATCGGGAAGTTCTCGCGGACACACATGGCTCTGAATGCCCCCGGCGTGCTGGCCGAAAACCCCGACATATTTGCCGTGATCATAATTCTCATCTTGACAGGTAAAGCCCATACTGAAAAAGAAATGAGGTCAGAGTGTTGGGCAAAGGTTTGGTGAGAGGCTCCCGTTAAGCTCCTTTCTTTTCTTGTCTCTTTAACCATAATCCCCATCTCTTTTTGTTTTGTTTTTCTGCTTCATGCAGGCATCTTTATGTGTCCCTGTCTTCATGGCTTCTTATAGATTAATACAGGGCTGGCTTGTTTCATAGCTGCTGAGTTGTGTGCTGTCTCATTAAAAGAGAATCTTAGGTGTTTAGCATAGCCGTTTGTGGAATAAGATTTTTGTCTGCACTGCAGGCTTTTTATGTGAGTATCCTGGGAATAAAAATTCTTTTGACTCAGTGGATGACCATTTGGAAAGCAAAGCTGTCATTCATCCGCCAGGAAAATGTGGAGGAATGAGCCCCGTCTGGAACACGAATGTGTACCTGGGGCGTCTGAAGACGACTTGGATGGTTTTACACCTAACAACCATCAAAACACCCTTTCAATACATAAGTTTCATGACAGAGTTGTGGTTACAGAATTTGAAAAATCCCAGAGACTGCCCGCACACAGCGGATGGCAACTTCTTACTAGTGACATTTGTGCGTGTCTTGGCCAGTGGAATGCGAGTTTTGCTCTGTGGGACTCCATAAACATGAAGCTGAAATGCAGATAAATTCTCATTTGGGGTTAGAAAATCTTGGATGAGTTTTAAAAACGACATGCCGTATTTTACACACCACATAACTGAAATAACTTCACTCAGGCTGGTCTCAGCAGTATTTCGAGTCCAGCTGGCAGAATCATGCATCAGAAAGTAAGTCTGCACTAGTGAGATTTCATTTTAATAAACCTGAGAGGGAGGGACACTAAAGAAAAAAATATATTGGTGTGTGTCGAGGTGTTCTCCCTGTGATTAATTACACAATTCTCTTCTACATCTCTACTTTAGAATTCAATCTCATAAGTACAGCAGTTTTTATTTTATTTTATTATATATTTTATTTTATTTTGAGACAGAGTCTTGTTCTGTCACCCAGGCTGGAGCGCAGTGGCATGATCTCAGCTCATTGCAACCTCTGCCTCCTGGGTTCAAGCAATTTTCATGCCTCAGCCTCCCAAGTAGCTGGGATTACAGGCACATACCACCACACCCAGTTAATTTTTTATATTTTTAGTAGAGATAAGATTTCACCATGTAGACCAGGCTAGTCTTGAACTTTGACCTCAAATGATCTGCCTGCCTCAGCCCCCCAAAGTGTTGGGATTAGAGGTATGAGCCACCGTACCCAGCCAGTTTTTATTTTAAAACTATGAGAGGCGTCCATAGTAGAGCAGTGGTCTCAAATTCTGGCTGTGTTCGAGTGGTACCAACCCCTTCTGTGCCACTTTTCTTGCCCAGTAGAGTTCAGCTATGGAAGTACCTCTTTCAGCTATGAATGACCTCTTGACCCTAAGGTGGTGCTGGGGCATACACCTCAAAGGCAGCGCCGCCCGAAGTTTCTGGGCATCTTACTTAGTTTTCTTTTAAAAAAAAAAATGTGAATTTACAAGCTAGAGCTAGTCTAGCTCAGATGTTATTTTATATGCACTAAGTCCAATGAAGAACCATGTATGCTAGTGGTTCCAGAACCTCAGCTAGCTGTTATTGTCGATATCACTAACATCCCAAAGTCAACCAGAACAATCTCCTCATCTGTAAAATGCCCATTCTCCCAGGAAACTGAGCAAAGTGTTTCCTCCTGGATTTGTTCCTGGAGATTGCTTTCCAGCAACACATCGTTTTAGTGAGAGGGAGCAGCTTGGTGTGTGGGTCCAGGCCTTATTCTCCCTGTGAGAGGGGCTCATGCTCCAGATCTCTGCAGTCCTCTGGTGCCTCTTGGGTGGGCGTCTCAGTTCCCAAGGCCACCTAGGAAAGCCTGGGAAGCACCCCACAACCTCAGTGATTGAGACCCCTGCTCCTTGCCCCTAGAAAGATCATTAATCCACCCCATTCCCAGAAGCTCACAGAGGTCTGCAGAGGCTCAATGCACTTGGATTCTTTTTCAGTCACCTTCTCATCCCTATCCAGGAAGGACCTCCTAGTTCGTGGTTAACACTCAGACAAGGTTTTCTGTCTATCTGTTTTTTCAGGACTTTTAACTCTTGGTGTGAAGGAGTCAGCCATGGTCAACAAAATATTCACTTGTGTCAACGTCCTGGTCCTGGGCTTCATAATGGTGTCGGGATTTGTGAAAGGATCGGTTAAAAATTGGCAGCTCACGGAGGAGGATTTTGGGAACACGTCAGGCCGTCTCTGTTTGAACAAGTGAGTTGCTGCTTTTGACCATTTTTCTTATTTGATATTTAGTGACACAGACATGTATTGGGGGATGTAACTGGCCGTGCCTTTAAAAAACATTATTTGAGTATATTTTGTTAATTTTTTTTTCTTTTGCAGCAAAGTAGCTGAGTGTATTTTGTATGTTTCAAGTTTGTGTGAAGGTTTATTCCCCTGAAATGGAAAGACTGTTTTATGACAAGAAAGATGGAGGAAAATAAGATCATCACCCTAATTCCAAATTGTGTATATTTCAGGATTCTTGTCAGACCTCATTAAATGATCCCTCTTTCCCCAGATTCTGTTTGATGGCCAAGTTCTGAATGTCATATTCAGAAAGGATTTTTCTCTGCAGTGCCATGGTGACCTAACTTTACCTTTACATACCTTCCTATTATATTAATAACGTAGACGGAAGAGAAATATGTAGAACTTTTTTTGAAGGTTTTCAGAATGACCGAAGTGTCAGAATGTGAGCACAGCCGTCTCCTTTCCGACGTCTTACTGGTGCTGCTCCAGCCCTGACGACAGTGGCCCCTTCACCCTCATGCCTCTGATGTGGACACCCGGGGCTGGAGGTGACAGCTCCCCCCTGTGCCATCTCAGACCTCTCACCCAGCCCTCACCGACAAGCTCAGATTACCTAGGAAACAAAGCCAAACAGTCATAATGTATCTTTTTAAACCTTTGGTCAGATCTTCAGGTAATACTTTAGGTCCCAGGATGGAGAATGGGGAGTTGAATTTTGTGTGAGATTCTTCAATAAGACTGAAGGTTGAAACTGCTATGATAAAGAGACCCTCCCCATGGCGCTCACCCACCCCCACACCGGCAGAATGGAGTGGCTTTATTTTATTTTATTTTATTTTTTTGAGATGGAGTTTTGCTCTTGTTGCCCAGGCTGGAGTGCCATGACGTAATCTCAGCTCACTGCAATCTCCGCCTCCTGGCCTCCAGCAATTCTCCTGCCTCAGCCTCCTGAGTAGCTGAAATTATAAGCATGCACCACCGCTGCTGGCTAATTTTGTATTTTTAGTAGAGACAGAGTTTCTCTATATTGGTGATGCTGGTCTCAAACTCCCAAACTCAGGTGATCCACCGGCCTTAGCCTCCCAAAGTGCTGGGATTACAGGTGTGAGCCACCATGCCCGGCCAATAGAGTGGCTTTAAAGAGATGTTTCCAGTCCTGAAATGAGCAGTCCAAGTTAGCTGGCCAGCTCTGCCACAGGCCTCTGGGGACCCAGACAGCTTCCGTCTTGCCCCATCTTCCCCCAGGACGGTGTCCTCGTCTGCCTGATCAGAGCCGGCTGTAAGCACATGCATGGCCCAGCTCTCCCAGGAGGGAAGGGAGAGCGTGGAGGAGTGCTCAGGACTGTTCAGGGCAGACCCTGATGGCACACAGACGTTCCATTGGCAAGAGTCCACTGGAGGCCACACTGAGCTGCAAGGGAGGCTGAGCAGCGCTGTCTATCATTGGGAATTGTAGCAGTCACATATGCCCAGTTGGTCCCTGGTTCAGGGCCAGGTGCCCAGCCATGCCCTCCAGTGTTGTTAACCAGCATGCAGCCATTGATGTGTGACTAGTTTACTGCTTGAATGAAGACAGGAAACTATGGCGTTCGGTGCACAAAACTTCACTAACACCAATATTATGTGGTTAGCAGTTCTAATAAAAATACCCTTGCTGTCCTAAACTCCAAAACAGAGAAAGGAGGACTTTTAATATGTCATCCCAAGCTTTCCAGAGTCATATTTATGCCAAATTTGTGGGTGCCCATTAATTCAGGGTGCAGTAAAGCCAATTCCAGCTGTGCTTTGAGGTAACATAGTAGCCTTTGAAAACTCTGAGAGCATATTTGACCAGTTGCTATTTTCAGGTCAGGAATGAACTATAAAGGGCACCTCTTATTAACTGGTTGCCAATCGAGATTTAATTTTGTTATTTTTATGAAGAGATTGTGCCAGCCCATGGTATTTACTTTTCACGGGTTATCCTCACGCTGATGCCCTGGTAATGGTGAGCCATACTGGCCCCCAGACAAAGCAGCATTTGTTGTCCCAGCCCCTGGTCACAGTTGGGGCCCCCTCAGCTATATCTGGAGGCCTCACTGCCAGGACCCAGCGCCCCCTGCCCGCAGGGACGACAGGGGATGGGCCGTGTTAGGAGGTGGGGTTCTGCAGGACTGAAGCCTCGATGCCTGCTCTATTGTTTTGTTAAAATCTCTTAAGCATCTTTCTTTTTTTCCCCAGCCATAGCTTTGTGTTTCTGACAACACAGCCATGTAGTCTTGCATGAAATTGCTTGTTCCTCTGAAATAGTAGGGCACTGCCCAGCCAATCCGTATAACATGCAGGAGCTTCAGCGTGCATGGGAGGCCATGTGACCACGTGGGCTTGTGATTTCAGGATGCTCTTTCCTAGCTGTCTGGGAAGGCCCCTGGGAGCTGGCTCGGCCTGTCTGTTGGTCTGTGAAAGGAGTGTAACCTTGTGGTCTGGATGGCTTCTCATGCCTTTGACTCATGCTGCTGCTGGCATTCCCATCCAGTGTTCTGTGGACGTAGCAATAGTGAAACATCAACCCCCAATGGAAGCCTGTTCAGAAAGCTTTGTTGAACGGTGTCTGCCTGTTAGGATGGGAGCCCCAAAATAACATTGGCTTCAACGAGATAAGGGTTTGGTTTTCTCCGGTCAACCTCTGGGGGTGGTCAGTCCAGCATGTCACTTCACCCAGCCAGGAATCCAGGCCAAGGGCCCCAGGCTCCTCCCATGCAGCCAGCAGGATGGACAAGGGAACAGCAGGGGGCTGTTTCTCAGCAGATGTAGACGCCATGTCTGCCCAAACCTCCTCCATCAGAACTTAGCCAACTGGCTGCCCCTTGTAGCTAGTGACTCTGGGAAACATACAGTTCTAGGCTCATGATCCTTAAGGTTCATAGGTCCAGCTACAATACTTAAGGCTTCCATTACTGTGTAATGCTTCCATTACTGTGTAACAGGAGAGTGTGGCTTCTGAGGACAACCAGCAGTTGATGTCAGAGTGGCTGGTGTGAGTGCAGGCAGTGGAGCCCTGCTGCAGGATGTTCACTGCAGATGCAGTAGGAGACCCTCAGGCCTGGCCCCTTTCTATGCCGGGGTCTTCGCTGCTTCTGAGCGACCAGCTGAGCAGAACACAGAAGGGCTGGTCAAAGGCTGCAGGGCAGGGAGTGCTGAGTTGAGACCAAGACTCAGGCTACTTTGTCTTGGGGTGACATTTGCTGGGTGAGGGCTCTTGGTAACCCCTCTCCTTAACATGTGAGTTGCCAGATGATGAATGAACACAACCGCCACATGCATGTAACAGGTTAATTATTGATTATCTCTGAAGAGACCGCTATAAAATACTTCTATATGTTTTGGTTGCGCCTCTGTAGAATGGGTTCTGTGGTTATTTTGTGTTGATACTCTGCCACTGGCATCAGTAGCACCCAAACTTTTCTTAAAGGTTGAATTTGATGTTTTGAGTAAGTAAAATACTACATGGTTCATAGATCATAATGCTTTAAAAAAGATTTGCAGTGTGTTCCTTTCTTCTTCCACCTTATCTCCCACCCCACAGGTAAACTTTTTAAGATATGTGTGTGTGTATGTGTGTGTGTGTGTGTGTGTGTGTGTGTGTGTGTGTGTATAAGCTTCCAGTTTCTCTCTGTGTAAGTACAAGCAAATGCAACCATGTGTAGTCCTTTTCTGTTACACAAAACATGGCATTCCATATCCATTGTTTTGCACCTTACATTCTTGCTTACTAGAATACCCTGCAGATTTTTTATATGAGGCCCTTATTTGTTGTTATGGTTGCCCCAGGTTTTGGCACCTGAACCCTCCTGAGGTCAGGTGTAGTGGTGCAGTAGGAGGAGCAGGTGTGGCAGGGTAACAGTCAGTGGGGCTAGTTTGCAGATGCTCCTGGTTGCACACAGCTCTGGAGTTGCTGCAGCACAGCACATGCCTTCACCCCGTTCCATCAGCTGGAGGGTTATCCAGTCTCTCCTGCAACTGTCCTGAGGAGCCTTGGAGGATGCTTTTTGTTTTGCCTCCTCTCTTCGTGCTCACCCATCTCCCTTGCTTCCTTCTCTCCATGCTTTTATTGCTGTGTGTGCTTCACCTGTCTGC
This sequence comes from Saimiri boliviensis, assembly GCF_048565385.1. Classification (NCBI taxonomy): domain Eukaryota; kingdom Metazoa; phylum Chordata; class Mammalia; order Primates; family Cebidae; genus Saimiri; species Saimiri boliviensis. Next base: position 79,324,272 of record NC_133464.1, read on the forward strand.
GTGAGGAAGACACATTCCAGCCTTTCTTAGTCCTCTTTGTGAGTTCATCTCTTTCTGGGGTTTAATTGTGTATGCAGTTCCCTGCACTTTCTGCTTGCCCTGAAATGGGGGTTTCAGGACTTTTCTGGGTGCCTCTGCCTCATGGTTGCCTAAAGCTCATCTATCCATGATAGCATTCATTTTAAAAATTTATTGTACAGACAAGATTTTGCTGTGTTGCTTAGGCTAGGGTGCAGTGGCACAATCTAGGCTCACTGCAGCTTCAAAGTCCTGGGCTCAAGCAATTTTCCCACCTCAGTTTCCCAAGTAGCTGGGACTATAGTCACATGCCAACACACCTAGCTAATCAGAAAAAAAATTTTTTGTACTGATGGGGTCTCACTGTGTTGCCCAGGCTGGTCTCTAACTTATGGCCTCAGGTGATCCTCCCTTCTCGGCCTCCCAAAGTGGACATGCATTTATTTTAACGCAAGGCCATGTTGGTAGCTCTAGATGCCATAGGAGCTGAGTGAAGCAGAAGACTTTTCACTGCCTGCCAGTCACCCTGGCCGCTCACGTGGGGCCCCCAGAAGACATTTGGACTCTTGAGTTCTCCTCCTCCTGTGGTCTTATCCTCCCTGTCCTGAGCCATTTGTTGTTGCCTGTTTTGCCTTAAGCATAGGCTGCTGTATAACAGAAGCTGTTTGTGAGGGTGGGAGCTGGTGGTCAGCAGGGCCTCTGGCCTGGGAGGCGAGCAGGTTTGGATGAGGCGGGCACAGTACCACTCCAGCATGTTGCTGTCCTGTGGCCCTGCTCACTCGTTTGTCCTGGGCTGCTTGGTTTTGAACTTGGGTTGCTAGTTTTATTCATAGTCTAACACAACAAACTAAAATTTTGTTTGGCCACAGTTTTTCCTACATCCATCACTTGTACATTTCTGGGGGTTTCCTCTCATTATGAATCCCACATCGAAATGAGCTTGCTCATGTGTGTACTTTGAGTGTCTTCATGGCAGTTTCCATAACTGAGAGATGTGATGATCCTCTAGGAATTAATAAGGCTTAATCCCCATTAGAAAGGAGCTTAGTCCATCCCGTCTGTCTGTCTATCAGCCAGTCAGTAAATCCTACTGAAAGCAAAGTTCACCAAATGGGCTGCTACCCAACCTGAGGAATGTCAGTGTTTATAGGATTGGGAGCATCCTATCGGGTTCCTCTCTTAATGCTGACAAGGTCTAGGGCAGGTTGTCCCGTGCAGCTGGGCGACTGTCGGTATGGTTGAGTGGGAGGGATAGACGTGGGTGGTGAGTGTCCTCTTGGACTCCAGGCCAGCCGCTGGGACCCTGGAACAGGACAGAAAGCCCGCAGCCCTATGGCTGGCAAAGGTGTAGACGCAGGGGTGGGAGTAGGGGCTGCCCTTTGGAACTACAAGGAGTGCAGTTGCTTTTCGGGTGGTAGCAGAGGGCCGGATGCAGAAAGCTTAGGGTGACTTGGTGACCAGCAGGGCCTGTGTGCCTTATAACCAGGCGATGGTGGCCAGGGAAGCCACCTGCACTGACTCTATGGTTTACCCTCAGAACACAGCATGTGGGGGAGACAGGCAGACCAGGGCTTCGTACATCAGGGAACAGCGGCTTGAAGGACCCCACACGGGGCCCTGGGAGGGGCCATAGCACCACACTGAACCTGGGCATCGGGTCTCGGCATGGGTGTCAGACATATTTTCTGAATGTTTACGCAGCCTGCTTCCTCTGGGCTCCTGGGTTTGTCAACTGTGCTTGCCTTAGTGTCCATCAGTTTACTAAAGGTGCACTGAGCCCCTCCCAAGGGCCAGAGCCAGGCTGTGCCTGGGCCCCACACACCTGGCAAAAGCTGTACGGCCCCGGTCTCCACCTTGTGCATTCAGGCACTTAAGGAATGCCTTTGCTGACAAAGACAGTATGCTTTTATTTTAGCCTCAGTTTCTCTGGAATTGTTTGTTTTGAGATTGAGTTACTGGTAAATATGGGACCCGGGGCAGGACTGGCTGGCGGCTCTGCCTCCTTCCTCCAAGGGCCCTGGGGAGAAGGTGTGGGACTGGCCACGTGCTGGTTTCTCCCCGTATTTCCTGTTGGACCCCTGCCTCACAGTGTCCACCTCTCCCCACCCTAGTTATTGTTTAGAAAATGCTCCTGGAAAGGGCAATACTCTGTACCCTTGTGGCCCTGGGCCATGAACAGCAGGGAGGCCTGTGCCCACGGAGTTGGCATGTGGTGACTGGTCTCAGGGAGGGCTAACCACCTGGTTCTCCTCCTGTCAGGAGGTGAGCACAGCTCCTGATGCCAGACTGCGCAGTGCGTGTCGTGACCTTTGTTTGTGTCCTTTTTTCTAGTGACACAAAAGAAGAGAAGCCCGGTGTTGGTGGATTCATGCCCTTCGGGTTCTCTGGTGTCCTGTCGGGGGCAGCGACTTGCTTCTATGCCTTCGTGGGCTTTGACTGCATCGCCACCACAGGTATGCCCGCCAGCCCACCGCGGTCCTGGGTCCCCCTTACTCCTAGCAAACAGGCCAGTGTTGCTTACGGCTTGCCATTTCCTTCTTTGCTGGCACTTTCTGGCTGCCACTCTTTCACACAGGGGCAATGTGTGGATTTGTAGCTTCCTGCCAACCCCTCCCACCCCTAAACCATTATCACATCCCCACGTGTCAAAGCCTGATGGAAGCTGCATCTCAAATGAGGTGAAGGTTCTGATGCTAGAGTGGAATCAGAGCCGTGTGACTGTGGCCTGATTTCATATCTGAGCGTCTTCCGGGAGGAATGAGGCCATTCACAACATTGTCATCCTGGTGGTCTGAATGGGCCAGGCTTCAGTGAACCTCCCAGATTTTCTCTGCCAAAGGAAACAAATCTCTTCCTTTGCTGCCCCACCATGTTCAGGCTCAGAACACTGTTGCAGGGCCATGGGCTGTCTGATGTGTCTTTCTGCGCACCACCCTTCCGCTCCCAGAAGCCCAGGAGGCCCCAGTGCCCACAGGGCCGAGCGCTGCGGGGGAGGTTTCTCACAGTGTTGCGTAGGTTCCCTGGCACTGAGAGCCTTGGGTGTCATATGGGCAGATGTGCAGCCTCCTCCACTGACCCCTTGGTGCTTCTAGGTGAAGAGGTGAAGAACCCACAGAAGGCCATCCCCGTGGGGATCGTGGTATCCCTTCTGATCTGCTTTATCGCCTACTTTGGGGTGTCGGCTGCCCTCACACTCATGATGCCCTACTTCTGCCTGGACAATAACAGCCCCCTGCCCGACGCCTTTAAGCATGTGGGCTGGGAAGGCGCCAAGTATGCGGTGGCCGTGGGCTCCCTCTGCGCTCTTTCTGCCAGGTGAGACACCTTTCTGTGGTGGCTGCTCCTAGGGTTGGAACCACCAGCAGGGGTTAGGCTGTATCAGACCAGGTACAGCCATGCGAGAGACATGTCGGCTGCCAGCATTCTTTACCCTTGAAACAGAGCCGGGACCCAACCCAGCCCTGAGCATGTGGCTTTTCCCTTGTTGTCAGTATTCATTGCCCCAAGACTTGTGCTACTGAGATTTTCATCCTGAAGAACCCGAGGCTGGCTTTTCAGCAGCATCTGCTTAGCAAGGGACTGGCTCTCTGTCCCTGACTCTGGCCACTGGACCAGGCCACCTGTTTGAATACCATATTTTGGCCCTCAGTTTGGCTGTTAATGCAGAAGCTACTTTGAAGAAGGGAATAAATGCCTTTTAATGAGAAATATTTTTGCCTCTGGTATTTCCTTGTAGCCTGTGTAAACAGAGCTATTTGGTAAATATTGATTTACCACAGGGAAATCCAGTGATGAATGAATGCAGTGATGCTTGTATTTTCTGTTTGATTCAGCTGGAAATAATTGCAGGAATTAATGCAGTTTTGCATCTGTAAAGACTGTACTGGGTCTCATGCTAGTGTATGTGAGATAGATGTTCCCTATTCTTTACCTTAATCCATACTCACAGTGTGTGCTCTTTCTGGGGTTGATTTTTTTAAATGCCAAGTCTTTTAGCCGCAGGCCTCACCCAGCATGGAGGGATGGCAGCTCTTGGTGAGCTCAGACTCCTCCTTCACGGTAAACCGAGCATGGCTGGATGTGGTGCCTTTATCCCTTATGAGCCAGGGTTGCTCACGCGGTTTGCCTCTCCCCATCTAGTCTTCTAGGTTCCATGTTTCCTATGCCTCGGGTTATCTATGCCATGGCTGAGGATGGACTGCTATTTAAATTTTTGGCCAAGGTCAATGAAAGGACCAAAACACCAATAATCGCCACGTTAGCCTCCGGTGCCATTGCTGGTGAGTACTAGAACTCATTTCACGTGTAAATATTTTCACAATTGAGTCGTTGATCCCTAGGGAGACGTCTTGCATTGTTCTGGGCTGTGAGTAATTTTAACTGGTCTTTGTAACTCCTGGTTTTTATACTTGGAGCCTGGTTCATTGAAAGTTGACTGACCTTTTGACAAAAGGCAGAGGTAGTTTGACAGAGGATGGGATAGAATTTTCGAAGAGTTTGCACTCTGGTTTTCATCTCATTGGGCAGAGCTTAGAACACACAGTTTTCCCCCAAAACTTTTTCCCCCATTTCTGGACGTTTCCCTGTCAAGGCCAGGCTGACACCTTCCTGCATGACACAGGCCAAGGGAGACTTCACCGGTACCTGGAAATGCAGCATCCATGTTATGAATTCTCTGGAAAACAAGTATCCCTTATGATCAGTGTTTTATAAAATGTGCTGCCTCTTCCTGAGGGAGTATCAAGGGTGTTGCTGATGAAGCTGCTGCCCCTCAGTTGATACGTAATAGCAGACACAGTGGAGCTTCATCTTGTCAGATCAGCATTTTGTTGGATGAAATCAGTGGGGTGATGAACTCTCTGAGCTGTGTGGGTGTTCCAGGGCCCTAGATGAAGAGAAGGAGCACCCAGAAGGAAGCTCACGTGCACACTGTACCTGTGGTTTTATGTTTCTTCCTTTCGCAATTGCATTTCATAGCCCCGAAAGGCAGACGCCAGCCCACTGTGCAGATGTAGAGGTGGAGGCCCAGGGAGGTGAAGTGAGTATCTGCACCCAGGACGGTGGAGCCGCCTTGTGATTCCAGGATTGTTTTTATGTCAGAGTGGCCAAGCTCCTTCCAGGGTCTGAGTAGAGCAGTGGGTCTTTTTGGCAAATTAGGGCATGTGGTGTCAGTCACAATTTCCACTGCAGCGACTTGTCCAGTAGCCATTAGTAAGGCACTTGACCTTCTTTCTTTTTTTTTTTCTTTTTTGAGACGGAGTTTCGCTCTTGTTACCCAGGCTGGAGTGCAATGGCGCGATCTCAGCTCACAGCAACCTCCGCCTCCTGGGTTCAGGCAATTCTTCTGCCTCAGCCTCCTGAGTAGCTGGGATTACAGGCACGTGCTACCATGCCCAACTGATTTTTTGTATTTTTAGTAGAGACGGGGTTTCACCATGTTGACCAGGACGGTCTCGATCTCTTGACCTCGTGATCCACCCACCTCAGCCTCCCAAAGTGCTGGGATTACAGGCGTGAGCCACCGCACCCGGCCCCTTCTTTCTTAAATGAATGAATTATTCGCTAAGTTTTATTACCACCTACTCCCTTAGCAAACTCTGCTTAGTTTTGTGGATTAATATTATATAATAAAACAAACCTATCTACAAATTTTGAAACATCTTTTATGTGATTCTGTGCTCTTGAGAGTGACCACAGTGGTCATATTGAAAGGCACTATACATCAGAATTGGACCAGTATATTTACAGGATTAAGGATCTGGGAAAAAAAAAAATAGTTTTTTCAGGCTTTGCCCGAAATTTGATCATATTAAAGGCTGGCCTTGATTTCCTTCCCATGCTGATAGAGGGAGATCAAACCGTGCTCTTTGAAGTGACTGTAAAGTACATGCCATTCACAAAATCCAGGCTTACCCTTTTCATTCGACGGCAGTGGGAAGTAAGTATTTGGTTATGTGAAATCACCTCACATGGAAGAAATTAGTCTCAAGTTCCCTGTGAGTAGGAACATCGGCATTTGTGGCATGCACAGTTGGGTGCTGTTCCGATTATCAGAAGGTCCTCCTTCATTGCTCTTTATGTTTTATCCTCCATTTAAATTTGTTTTAGTTGCAGTGATCTAGAGAGGCTTGAAAGATATTTGTGGAGAAATAATGGTTTTGTATTTATTTTTTAGCTTGTGTTGATTCCATGTGTTTTGAAAATATCCCAAAGCAGATCTAGGCAAGCTGTTTTTTAATGAGTACTTGACATACACACCCACATGAATAGACAGGCATGTTCCCACAAAACTCACAAAAGATTTTCAAATAAGGGTTCAGGTTTTAATTACATTTTAAAGGCAAGGGACACGGTGAATGGGCTGATACTATATCGTTTGAGAACAGCTCTTCAGGTTTCTTCCATGTGAAGTGACTTCACATGTGAAGAACTCTGCTTTCCTGCTCATCTTCCTGGGTTAGGACCCCCCTATAAGTGCCCCCAGAGCGTCAGAACCTCCCCTTCTCTGCCGCCCACTGTTGTACACTGATGCCTGTGTCTTGAGAGGGAGTACACTCAGGAAGGCTGGGCACTGTGGCCTGCCCTGTTCAACGGTGAATACCTAGAATCCAATGATGGGTACACCTTGATTGGAACTGGATGATGGAAGATGGGTAGAAAGGATAGATGCTGAATGGATGGATGGGTGGATGGGGTGGGATGGGATGGGATGGATGGATGAATGGATGGATGGATGGATGGGTGGATGAGATAGATGGAAGATGGGCAGATGGATGAGATGGATTGATGGATGGTGAGTGGATGATAAACGCTTTAATAGAGAATGGATGGATCAATGGGATGGATAATGAATGGATGCATATGAGTCTGTGAGTCAGCATGGTTTAAAGAAAGACACATAGGACTCAGAGTCTTAAGAACCTAGTTCACATCCTTATACCTATGCTTATGAGCTGTGTGACCTTAGAGAAGTCTCCTAACCTGTGTGAATGTTAGTTTCTCCATCTCTAGTGTAGGAATGGCTTACAGAGTTGCCATAAAAATCACAAGAATGAAAGTATTCTCTGTGCAGATGTCAACGATTACTACCATCTGTTGAGGACTGTGTCTGTGATTTAATCCTGAGCTTGACTTCCCTTTAAGCTGTGTCTTTCCATGGGAAGGCCGAGGACGGGGCGGGAGTAAAAGCAGCCCCCTTCGCTGCCCTGGATGATGGTGGATGGTGGTGGTCCTGCTTGTCAGTGCAACCAGATGGCCATCCACAGATCCTGGTGTCTGTCTCTTCCCAGCTGTGATGGCCTTCCTCTTTGACCTGAAGGACTTGGTGGACCTCATGTCTATTGGCACCCTCCTGGCTTACTCGTTGGTGGCTGCCTGTGTGTTGGTCTTACGGTATGTATAGCTTTTTGGGGTTTCATGACAGAAATACAGAATGGAGGCACCTGATAGCCTTTTCACAGTTCAGCTATGGTTTACGTGATGAAACTTTTAAGTTGGTGATAGCTCCACTGGGAGCTGCCAAGGAAAGGGTAGGACCTAGGCTGACAGCCCAGTTAGAAAGACGTCCTTGGCAAAAGTTGGGGTGCCCCTCACCCTCCTCTATCATGTGCCCTCATTTTTCTGGCTAGATGTTGGGTAGATGGAGACAGGTTCTCAGCTCAAGTATTAGACCAGGATCCAGGGATCGGAATTTTTGAAGACTGATTGCAACTTGGTTCCAATTCTTGAGACAGACAGGATTGAGGGCTGCCTTGGTAGGAGTTAGGAAAACCCAAGGCCTGTGAAACCCAGGTCTGTGTGATGCTTCTGTGGCTTCGTTGCACTGTGGCTGGAGGAATGAATCCCACTGTGTGGCATGGGCACCCAGGTTGATGTTCAGGGTCACTGTCGAGGTCGGCTTGCTGTAGCCCGGTTGGGGCCAGGCAAGCCTCTTGCAGTTGCAGTAAAGCTGCTCTGGGCCTGGGCTTGGTGCCTTGGTGTTCCCACCTGCCCCAGCACGCACTCCCAAAGCACAGCCCTGGCAGCATTCATCCTGAGAGCCTGTGCTCACGGAGACACTCAGTACTGGTCTCCCCTTACGAGCCTCCTTGTTTCTCTTCAGGGATCTCCACCTGCAAGGCCGTTGATTGCACGTCCAACTTGCTCAGCAGCTGATGTACATAAAACCCAGGCTGAGCCTTAGCAGTAGCTCTGTAGAATCAGCTAAGACTATTGGGGACCCCTTATTCCTCCTAAGGAGCCCAGTGCTAGAGTAGTCTCTGAGGTCCCCCACTTTCTTAATTGACCGAGTGGTGTTGCACAAGGGAATCAGTGGAAAAATGGTTAATATCTTTATACTCCCTCTTAGAATTGATCATATGCAAAATAATTCATACAGCACTCCTTTTTCAAAGCTGGTGGAAAGGATTTGCACTCTGTTCGTTTTGGGTGGGAAGATAAGGAACCTCATTCAGAACGGATGCTTCACTGGCAGGTATCTCGTGTCTTGGAAGTCATGCTACAGGCTTGGCCCTCCAACCAGCCACATACAATGATTTACTCCAGGGTGCTTGGCGTTTTAAAAATAACTTGATCCAATTAAGTCACACAAACAGAATTTCTCAAATCCATCCGCCTGCAGCCACATGCCTCTGGCTCTTGGTGCCAAATAGGATCCTGGTGGTGTTCCTGCTTTCTATTTCTGTCCTTCCTTTTAGCTCCCTACAGCTGTAGTTTTGTGGGAAGTGGCCTAGTCTCTTTAGCATCTGAGGGCCACTGCCACTTCTCTCGGGGTATTCCTTGGGGTTGCTCGTGGTGGAGCTCCTATTGCCTGGAACCAGACCATGGAGGATGCCCTGCAGAAGCAAGAGCAGGAGGTGACCTTCCCAGTCGCCTCTTCGTCTGCAGTGCCGTCTCTGACTATCTCCTTCCCATTTCATACCTCATGTCCCAGGCAGCTAACTTTGTAGTTTTATAGAAACTTACTTTGTAGAACGTGGGTTGGTGCATTGCCCTTTTGCTTTAAGTGGATAATGGTTGGTCACACAATACATTTCTTCCCAGGTATCAGCCAGAGCAACCTAACCTGGTATACCAGATGGCCAGTACTTCCGATGAGTTAGATCATGCGGACCAAAATGAGCTGACTAGCACCAGTGATTCCCAGCTGGGTTTTTTACCAGAGGCAGAGATGTTCTCCTTGAAAACCATACTCTCACCCAAAAACGTGGAGCCTTCCAAAGTCTCTGGGCTAATCGTGAACATTTCAACTAGCCTCATAGGTAAGAGCTAGCCCTTCCCTGGGGCCTCGCTTGTTGGCACTGCGTGGTTTCTAGGCAGTAGAGCGGGAGTCGGGGGAAGGTGCCAGAGAAGAGCATCTGCCTTGCTCCTGGACTGAGGCATAGTTACTCTGTGCTAACTGTAGTTGATGCCTTTGGAAATGGAGCCTCTCTCTCCACAAGTTTTGGGGAGAGCAGCAGATGCTTGTGGGAAACTGAGAAATGGCTGAGTTGCAGCTCGCTCTGTCTCTTCTTCCCCGTTAGCTGTTCTCATCATCACCTTCTGCATTGTGGCCGTGCTTGGAAAGGAGGCTCTCACCAAAGGGGCGCTGTGGGCAGTCTTCATGCTTGCAGGGTCTGCCCTCCTCTGTGCCATGGTCACGGTTGTCATCTGGAGGCAGCCCGAGAGCAAGACCAAGCTCTCATTTAAGGTGAGCAGCTCGGCCTCATGGGTCTGTGGCAGGGAAGGAACCCTGGTACACCGACCCCAGCTCTGCACAGGCTCAGCTGGGCCCGGGTGCTCCCGACGAAGGTGTTTGCCAGCCAGTTCAGGCACTGTGGGACAGGGGCCCTGAAGGCACCGAGAGGACTGGACCCTGGAAGGAGGTAGCCCTCCTCCCCTGGCTCTCCGGTGGTGGGACGCTTCTTGTAAATGTCTGCCCAGGTTGATCGCATGACTTTTCCAAGCCTTGGAGACGGGCAAGGCTTCTACATGTTTAGATTACACAAATAATAAAACAGACCTTAGAGGTAAAATGGAGGTCCATCTTCTAGTCCTTTCTTCAGCGGGAGAATCATAAGAGAGGAAAATCATAATGGAGCTCACTTGGCCACTCAGAGCTTAGAACCAAATCCCCACCTACTAGGATTTACCCTTGGGTTTGTGTGTGGAGAGGGGGTGTTGGGCTGTGAGGGTGGGCACGCACTCTCTCTTCCCCACGCTCACCCGACTGTCCCCATCACTCTCAGGCGTGCTGCCTTTTGCTAGACAGTGTTACTGAACTGTTGGAACTGGCGCCACTGCCGCGGATTGATGCCGCCTCCTGTCTCTGCAGGTTCCCTTCCTGCCAGTGCTCCCCATCCTGAGCATCTTTGTGAACGTCTATCTCATGATGCAGCTGGACCAGGGCACCTGGGTCCGGTTTGCCGTGTGGATGCTGATAGGTATGTGATGCTGCCGCCAGCACGTCCACAATCCTGGCTTCTCTCGGGGGCCTCCCTTGTTTCAGGATTTATAACACAGTGACACACATGCAGTCAGCAGCTTTCTCAAAGATAATGCTGAATCCCTGGTAGGTTGTGAGTCCTCTCCTCCCTGTTAGATACTTTTTGTTTTTATTGCCCCTTGCCCAAACTATTTACTCTCTTGGGCAAGACCTTAATATTTATTAATAGGAACAAGGTGATGCGTCAGCTGCAGATAAGGTACCAGTTATTTTCACCCCAGACAGGAAAGTCTGGCCTGTGCCTTTTGGACCCCTGGCCTGCCCAGCACCAGATTGGTATGGGCACGAGGCCCAGGCAGGGGTAGGTGTCATGGGCTCCTCTGTGATGGCGTCTTCTCTGGGAAGGACGGTGCTTTGGGGCCTATGGGACATGCCACTGGGGTAGGAGCTTCTACATGAGCTAGATGACCAGGGCTGGGTGCAGCCCGTAGGGCCAGCTGAGTCCCACCCCTCTAGGCATCTCACCCCAGGGCCTGGAGGAGAGGGACTCATTTCTTTCCTCTCAGCATCTGAGTGGTAGTGCTGGTAGCCAGGGATGTGGTCCTTGCTGTTGCCCCTCAGGACCATGTCCCCACAGCCTCCCAGCCCTGTTTGCATGCTGTGGGCAGACGGCTGCTGCCTCATTTCCCAGGACCCTCGAGGGGTGCTTTTCCTCCAGAAAATACCGAGCGGCCCATTTTCTGCTGGCACCAAGGTGGGTCCTCATTCTCTGCAAAGTGCAGCCCATGTCTAGTTAGACATCTCCTAGAGTGTTTCTGAGAAAAAGCTGCTCACAGCCCACTGTGGCCACTTCCTCAGGGCCTGGTGAAGGCAGAGGGTGCCTCTTCCCAACATCCCTGTAAAGTCCCCATGTTCAGGAGCCTGAGCTCCTTTCCTGGGTTTTGCGTGGCTGAGTCCTTGCTTTGAGGCCTGCTTTCCTGTCTCAACCACACAAGGTGGCCCTGGGGCCATGTGGCCACAGTCCCCGGGCAGGTGGTTAGAAGCATAGGTCCTGGACCCACCCAAGTCCTGGGTGCAGGAACAGACTGTGGACTCCTGTGTAAAGTCCATTCCCAGGGCTCAGTGTGTCTCTTACAGTCTGATGGTCAGTTGCATGGAGGAAACGGGGCAGTGGGATTGTCCAGGCTGAGAGCCTGGAGACCTCCAGCACCTGCAGGAAATCCCGTCTCCATAGTGCACATTCCTGATACTCTCGTGGCCTCAGGGGGCAGGAGGGGGTTAAGGTGAAGGACCCAATGGCTTCTGGTGGCCCTGGCCCAGCCGCTCTGTCTGCTCAGGAAACGCCGCAGCATGAGGCCATCCAGAGGAATGTAGGGCTTTGCCCGATGTAGAGGCAGACAGTGGCCTTCATATGGCAGCTGCTCCAGATGTGGAAACGTCCCGAGGGCTGCTGGCTGCGGGCTCATGCCAGCAGGAGCAGGCCGCCTGAGAGGGTTTGCTATGGGGCTGCCCTGGGCTCCAAGCCCTGCCTGCAGTGGTGTAGCCGGCACGCTGTTCATGCCCGTCTCTCCTGTCGGCCCGCAGGCTTCATCATCTACTTTGGCTACGGCCTGTGGCACAGCGAGGAGGCGTCCCTGGATGCTGACCAAGCAAGGACTCCTGACGGCAATTTGGACCAGTGCAAGTGACACACAGCCCCGCCCCCCAGAGGTGGCAGCACCCCCGAGGGATGCCCCCAGAGGACTGGGAGGCACCCCACCCTCCCTTCCAGTGCAACAGGAATCACCCGCACCCACACCCCCACTGTAGCCGAAGGTGCAATTACTTGAACTGCAGCCCCAGCCCACTCTAGGCTCTGCAGCTGGCTCTCCAGGCCCTGGTCACCTCCAGACAGCTGCCTGGCCAGGGCCACTGGGCTGCGGCTGGCCACTGTGTCTCTTCACTTCTCTGAACAGAGAGAGCAGGTCCTCTCCTACCAGCTCAGCCCCGAGCTGCTGCAGCCTCAGGCAGAGTGGAGGTCACCTTGTCCCCTTACCTTGGGAACCAGGCCTTCCTCCCCGGGGACCGTTCTGGGGTTGAAATTCTGCATACTCCAAATTTTAGCAGCCATCTTCCTGCTCAGTCCCAAACACCCAGCAGTCAAGCCAGATGAGTACCACAAAACAGTGTGTCCCCACCAGCCCCCCACCCGCAGAGCCAAACGATGGTAGTACACTTAAAAAGGAAAATCAGGCCTGCGGTTTTTCCCCGTTGGGTTCAGATGGGTCGTTAGGACTGGACCTGGCCCACCCCTCGGCTTCTGAGGGCTTTGCTGTGACACCACGGCAGCCGCCCTGGGGCTGGGCAGCAGGGCTGAGGGCAGCTGGTTCCTCTCAAATGAGGAAGAAAGGATCACTCCCATTAGGGCTTGGCGGGGGGTGGCTGGCTCTGCTTGTCCGTGTGTGTGCACGTGTGTAAACCAGGGACCTCCTTCAGCCCACGCCCTCCAGGCCTGGGCCGGTTCTTGCTGCTCCTGCCGTCTTCTCCACCGGCTGTGTCCTGAGTAACTGGAACGTGAGACTGTACCTGGGTGGGCCTGTCCTCACGAGGCAGAGTTGGGGATTTTCCTGTGAGTCGCTGCCGCTTACTCAGTCTTGCTCTCCCATGCTTGGAACCAGTCTGTTGGCTCTTTTGAGGTTCTCAAGGTGGGTGGCAGCTCAGCCCAGGGTCATGACATGTTGGGTCATGGTGTTTCTGGCCCTGACATGAGCTGCCCAGCCTCTTTGTTATGTATGATGAAATTGAAATCAAGCCACAGCCCATGAAATTGTGAATCACTCCATCAGATTACGTTAGGGCATAACGTTAACTTGGAAATGGCCACGTCATCACTCCCTGTGGTTGGCGTATTGCTGAGGTGCTTGGGCCATCGGGGAGGTGATTTCCAGGTATATTGTTGTCCCTTCTGTGTGTCCGTCATTCAGATGCTGCGGACCCCACGCCTCCGCAAGTGGAAGGGTCCGGAGCATCCTCCCCTGCCTCTCTTGCCTGGGTCAGGGCCTGCAGCCAACACCATTTCACACACTCCTTGTAGATGGAAGCCAGAGGAAACCTGGAAGCGAGTAGAGCCCTACTTCCATTTAGAGTATAATTCAAGAGACAGAAGGCTGATGGGGGAGGGAGAGGGAGGTGGGCACTTTGGACACCAGGGGAAATGGAAATCCTGCTTTCAAAACTCAGTTTCTGTTCCATTTCTTTCTAATCTGCCCTTTGACGCAAATCTGGTAGAAAGAAGCCTGATAAATTGAGGGCCCTTATGCTCTCCCTGTGCCAGAAGACTCTCGGAGAGAAGTGTGAGGATCTGTGAACTCGCCAGCGGAGAGCGGATGGGCGGCCTCGGGCTGGGCCTCCGAATCAGTCCCGCTCACCTTGCTGGGAGCTTTGTTCTGATCTCATTTTGAAAGTTCCAGAGGGAGCGTCATAAGAGCCCAAAGCTCCGATTTCCAAAGAGAGGTATTGACATTTATGTAGATTGGTGCTGTAACATATTTTGATAAATACTAACTTATTTTGTTGGGGTTTTGATTGTCTCTTGTCCTAGGACCTGGTAGTTAATTTGCTTGATTTTTTTTTCCTGTTATTTTCTACATAGGTAAAGAAAACTCAAGGGAAGGAATTTCCAAGAAAAGTTAAAGTGGTGGGAGAGAGAGTTGCTTTTTCTTTTTTTTTAATTCTAGTTTTTCTTTCTGGCTGAAATTTCCGTGCAAGACAGTACCCAATAGACTATTTAGAGTTGACACTTGAGCGGGCGCCATGGATCATTCTGTAGATTGAGAGGGTGTGTCTCCCCTGCTCCGAGTCCTATCACGGGAGCTCGCTGACAGCTGGGAGTCGGGCCTTCCTCATGCAGAAGCCTTACAGCTCAACGCGGAAGCACGCCCAGCTCGGCAGGGATGGGATCCCCCTGCACCCCTGCCTTAGAGGACGGGCTTCCTAGTTAGGGAAGGGCACGTGGGATGCCTTGCATAAATAGTTCACTGGCCATGGTGCTTTTATGAGGAGTTTTTTTGTACAGTTGCCAGGGGGTTTCTCTGCTGCGTGTGAGGGCAGTGATGTAAGTCATGGTGTTTGGAGTAAGCCTCACAATTTTAATAGACTTTTTTCTTTTCACATCCCTCATTTCTTTCCCTGAAGTAAAAATACACACAGTGAAAAAAATGATAGTTTCACATCTCTTAGTTCCCTTGCCTAAACGAGAATATTCTTAGTTCCACGGCTGGCCAGGATTTTCCTTCGTAGTCAGAACTCCCACATTACTAGAGGCACACCGGCCAAGGGAGTATTGTGTCTGCTTTTATCTGTGCACCAGCCACAAATACCCACATTGGAAAGACCCATTTGTGATGGGTAAGCATCCCTTCCTGTCTCCCACACCCCCATGACCACCCTGCATGTGCTCATGACCTCCAAAGGCCCACACTCACGAAGCGGCAAACCCAGCAGCTCCCCGGGCCCCCTGCCTCAGGACCTCTGCTGAAGAGAGGGATCAAGGGGGTCTCCAGAGAGGCATCAGGGGATTTGTGGGCGGCTGGCTCGGGAGCCAGCTTACAGGAGGGTAGCTCTGTGGTGGGGAGGGACGCCCTCCGGAGACCAGGCCTCTGCGCGTCCCTACCCTCCTTAACCTGCTCACACCCTCTTGGCCAAGGCTTTGTGTACCAGGTGGTTTTTTTTTTTTTCCCCCAAATCTAGAGGTTATCAGATCTCACCCCACTGTTGGTTTTGTTTTTGCAGCAGCAAAAACTCTCTCTCCACTTCGGCTTTCATCTCTATCAGGCAACCAGCCACCTGGTCCCGTGTGCTGACTCTAGCACAGTGGCCAGGATCCGATGTAAGTCCAGGGGTGACCGCAGGACGGTGGAGGCGGCGGGCTTCTCCACCCATCCCAGCTGCCAGGGCCCTGATTGATGCACTCCCTCCTGCCCCTTCAGCACATCCGTGTGCACAGCTGGAGGGGCACCTGGCCTGCCCACCTTGGTCCAGACCCGTGGAAATGCTGGGGATGCCAGCTCTCCCCCGCCTTGCCCCTGCCACTGAGCAGGCATTAACCGACTGGTGTTTGCAGTCCCACATGGTGTAACCTCCAGAGCAGTGAGTTCCAGAGGAGGGGCGTGTGGACCTGCCCCATAGAGGCCCCACCCAGGCTTACAGGGCCAGGTCTTGGGCACTGTGTGACACAGGACTCGCCACTAGCGCAAGCCTGCCTGGCTCTGCCAGGGCCCCTCTCCTGATTCACACATCCCATTTTTGCACAAACCCTTCCTTCTTAAGAGCTGACAGCTCTGTTGGCACCCAAGAACCCACACCATGAACAGGGAGGGGCCTTTGTGCCCAGGCCCAGCACAGATGCGTTCTGGAGTGAAGGCGACGTGAGGCTTGTGTGTGGAATGGTTGTGGAGTTCGCCTGCAGACCGATCTGAATATATGTCATGTATAATTGTTATGTGTAATTTAAGATATGTTTGCCATCGTCATGGGAAGATATGTAAGGCTCTTGAGGGAGAGGGAGGTGTGCATGCTGTCAGGCTCCTGTGGACTTTGTCCTAGTAATGAAATGCTCTATCGATCTAGTGGTGCAAGAAGCTACACTCCATGTGTCGTCACACTTAGGAATGACGCCTAATGGATTTTTAAGGCAAAAGCTGTCAGCCGACATCCATCATCGTCCCTCGCATCCAGTCTTTCCGTGCCAGTGCTTCAGAGCCACAGCACTCTCTTGCCATGGAGACTGGCTGGGCCTGGCGTCTTGGGGCTCACTTTCCATGGAGCCCTCCTGGATCACTCTACAAATGTGCTGAGTGCCAGCTGAAAACCCCACAGGAGATGGAGTTACCTTGGTCAAACTTAAAAGATTTTCTCAGGGTATTTACCAGTGTGTCCAGCAGGTCAGGAAGCAGGGATGGAAAGACGCATTCAGACTGCTAATTTATTAACAAGGCAAATGAGTTCATGTTTCTTGATGACAAACTATTAAGTTTGGGACTTATTTTCCCATTCGAGAAGTTATAATATATATTTAAGATAAGTTTCCTGCTTAAGTTGTGCCTTTCAGCTTCAACGAGTTTAAGGAGCACTAAGGGTAATGATACCAATGAGGGTTGGTTTATTATCAAACCTGAATAGCTGTGGTTTCTCCAGCAAATGTTTTCTTCTACTGAACATGGAGCCATTATTAAGAGTTGTGTGTTTTTTTAATTATGTACATTTGTATATTTTTTTGCTTGTTTGATGTTCTATTTTTCTAATAGTTTTCTTATAGTTTCCTAAAGTTGCGACACTAGATGTAGATTCCGATGCTAACCGCAAATTAGGCTGGCCTCTGCTGGGTCTCTCCTGCTTTTATTTCACTGTAAGGACAGTGTAGTTGTCGTCCACCACCTTTCAAAAAATGTGAAACTGCCTTGCCCACGCCC
The DNA here is from genome assembly GCF_048565385.1 of Saimiri boliviensis. Classification (NCBI taxonomy): domain Eukaryota; kingdom Metazoa; phylum Chordata; class Mammalia; order Primates; family Cebidae; genus Saimiri; species Saimiri boliviensis. Next base: position 79,341,162 of record NC_133464.1, read on the forward strand.
CGCCCCCCCCCGCCTTTTTGCTGACATCACTATGTACATTGACAACTTCCTACCATACTTTATGTTATAAAATCAAACTATTTTGTGGTACATTATCTCATGCTTCCGCAAATTCTAATAAATTCTGTCTATGGCTTCCATGTGCATGGTGTGATCTCAAGAATTCTAGCAGGTGTCTGCTGGGTCCCAGACCTGACAGTGCCCCAAGAGTTCCAATCCCACCCTGCTTCCCCACAGCCCATGACTTTAGTCCCATCTTCTCACTTTCCTGCCATTTGGAAATGAAATTCTCATTCCAACAGTTTGAGCCTCAACCAGGGAATCCCTTGAACCCCCATTTTGGATGCTCTGATATCATCTCCAGATTTGTTTGGCTTTGGGGCCACAGAGGTCTTCCTGCCAACCAAGCTGCTGGGGCAAAGCGACTCAGAGGCTGCCAGTTGTCAGGCATTTGCTGACGGACTTGGTCTTCGGCAGCAAAACGATATTACCCATTGCCGCCCCGGCCTGTGCTGGCCTGCACACACACCATCCCGTTGGAGGAAGCAGAGGGCAGAGGGGCTGGGGTGAGGAGTGTAGCCATTTTGGTAATTGTTGCTCTCTGACTCCCTCAACTCCCTTGAGAAAGGATCCATTTTTCTGCACAGGAGACAGACTCCATCAAGTGGGCCTTGATTTCCAGACAGTAAGATGCAGTGGTTCACAGCAGCTATACCAGCAGATCTGCTGCGCACAAGAGAAGGTCTGACCTTTTTGAGTTTTGTCAGCCGATGGATGGTGCTGAAGGCAGACAGGGAGCCGTGTGAGGAGTAGGGCCGGCGAGCTGCTCTCTGGTCCTCAGCTTGTCTGTGATCTGGAATACATGATGAGCATGTGCACCTGAGAGCATCAAGCAGTTTGTATTTGTTGGCCACAGAGAAAATCAGACCGCAGAACTTGCGAGGTGTGGAAGCAAGGCTGTGCAGCATGTCCCAGGGACACGGGGTAGGCATGGTCTCTGGCCCAGTGTGATTACTGCAGGAGGTTCTGCTAATGCAGAACTGGATCCACAAAAGGGGGCAGCGTCCCAAAGCAGCCCAGAGAGCCCGATGGGCTCCAGAATTGGGAAATAAGCATGGAGCGTACCTTGATCCTGGATTTTTGCAGGTGTCCTGTAGGACAGAGACCTCTGGTCCCCGAGGATGACTTTCAGCCAAGTGCAAGGTGAACCCCAGTTCCCACAGCGCCACACTGCCACCTAGTGGCTCTGCTTGGTGCTGCGAAGGCAGCTTGAAAAGGCCATGCCAAGAGCCGTCTCTTCGAAAACCCTGATGCATGGTTCTTCAAGGCCCTGTGGGACGATGCCAGGCTGGAGGCTTGAGAGGCACCACCTGGAGAAAGTTTCTGCTTGTACAGTTTGGTTATGAAGCACCTCTGGTCAATTAAAAGCTGCCCCCAAATGGCATTCACAGCAACAAGGAAGCCTGTGGAGCCACAACCTGGGATGCTGGCCCTGCCTTTCAAACCCAGCTTCCAGCCCACCCTTGCTCAGACACCACACGGATCTGGGCAGGGTCTGGGACTGCGGGGGCCGGGGGTGGGCTGGAAACAACTACAGATCATCCCATCAGCCCCCGTTCAAAGGGAACAGTTCAGTTTTACCAAATGAATCCTGTCCACCCAGCCATAAATACAGCCATTTAAAAAATGCAGTTTGAAGAAAAGCCGCTGGGAATGAAACAGGCAATATCTTTGCTAATGAGGGGAACAGCTTTTTGGCTCTTGGTGTGGCAGAGCACCTAATTCCAGTGGAATTGGGACTGCATGTGGAAGAAAAAGCTGTGGCTGGGTGGGACCTTACCGGGGATGCTTTTAAGTTCTCCTTGAAACAATGCACCTGATGAGTGTCGGCTGGTTCAGAAGCACTGTTCCCACCATGAGGGAGGTGGGGCGAAGCCCAGTGCCTGCCACGTGAATTTGGTGGTGGTGCAGTCATGCAAGAAGGCAGCACGAAGGGGCAGTGGCTGCGTGGCAGGGGCTCTCTGGATGCCTGTGGTGTGGGTGCCACAGAGGGAGGAGGCATGGGCCCCCAGGAGGTCTGTACACATGTACACTGCAGGGCTGTCTGAGCTCAGAGCTGCAGGGCATCCCCACCCTGCCTGGTGCTGGCACTGGAAAAAAAATTCCCGACGTAGTGAGCAAGGAAGATTGGCCTGCATCATCACGCTGCGTTGAGAGTGACCCGAGCCAGGCCATCAGAAACACCAGATGTCTGTCTTGGTTTGGGGGCAAGAGGTTTGAGAGATGCAGACTGGCTAACAAAAACATTTGGCAAATGTAAGTGAATTGTGAATTAACACACACTGTGCCACCAGAATGACTTACCAGCCTTTGGTTGTGTGTGTATGTGTGTGTGCGCGTTTGACAGGCTCTCACGTGAGCAGGAGCCTCACCACTTGTGGTCATGGATGAGGTCACAGTGCAATCCCAGAGTCACGGCTTGAAGCGTTAACACTGACACAGCAATGGCTTTGAGAACAGCCTTCGACTCCAGTCGCAGGTGGAAAGCTGTCCAACTGTTTGGCTTCCCCTCATGCTTAACTCTGTAACTCCCTTCTTGCTAGGGTGATACAAGCCTCCCACACAGGGAGAGCCAGGCTCTCCAAGGCTCTTGGCACAGAGGAGGTCAGTGAGTGAGCTGACTTCCAGAGTCTCCTCTGTCTACTGCAAATTAGCTGTGGAAGGGGATGCTGCTCTCCAGGGACAGTGGAAAGCTGGCTCTAATCTCACCTCCTGCTTGTGCCAGTAGCTGCCACCTGCCTTGTTCCCTGTACACGGTGAGTTAAGGACAATAGGAGGAGGTCATTATGAAAGCGAAGGGCACACAAGACACCTCAAAAGAAACAAATGGGTTAGGACACGTTGCCAGGTAGATTATTAAGAATTGCCATCAATACCCTGGGAGGCCTGGATGACCCAGAGGTGGCCTTGGGGTGTTCCCTGTGAGGTCCAGAAGTAAACTGTGTCGTCTACAAAGGGTCTGTTCGGTAATTGTTTAGGAGGGACTTGCAGAACTCTAAAATAGCCACTCCCACACACCCTGCAAACCACCACAGGGAACCTGCGAACCCGGGCTTCTCCCTTGTTACCAGTGCCAGGCACCTGTGGGACACTCCAAGGGCCAGCTGGCTAAACCGGCTGCAGTCCAAACTGAAGGCCATCGGGATGAGGGGAGCAAGCACTTTTGGGTTGAAATGAATGAATGACCTTTTTTGTCCGCTTTCCAGCTGACTCCAGTACACCCTGGCCTTGCAGAGCAGAGGCACTGACCTCCCAAGTCCAGGGGAGGGGCTGCTCAAGCCCCCCAGGCTGGAAGGGTGGGTGCAGGGACCTGCGACCTGCTGAGTCTGGGAAAGGGGATCTCCAGACTTCTTTCATGGATGAGCACCCGACCCTGGCACACACCAAAAAGGAGTCCAGCCTGCAAACACCCCCACTTGCCTCCCTGCCCGGGATCCCCAGCCTGAGAGGGACAAGTCTCCAGTTACATCAAGTAGATATCACAGAAAGTCCCTCAAGTTTATTTTAATAGGCTTTAGTTAAACACATATATGCAACACAAACCACAGGGGCAGGAAAAAAGATGTTGTGACCCCATTCATTCAACTAATCATGGCTGGGGCCGCCCCCATCCCTACCTGTTCCGACGCTCAACCAGAACCTTGTCCCAGCATGTGGTGGCCAGCGGTGGGGGTGGGGGCAGGCTGCCCACACATCTCCCAACGCCACAAAGAGACGAGTTGTATCTGGTGGGTCTGTCTGAGGCAGTGCAGAGGCTGCAGCATCCAAACGTGGAAACGTCACTCCAGCCTGGAAGGGGACAGAGGTGGACGCCATGTGGAGAGAAATGGAATCCTGATGGCGTGGCGGGTGGGGGTGGAAGAATCGAGGAGGAGGCACAGCAGCTGCCACCCCATGGCTCAGATGAAGAGCCATACATGATGGGTGTCCACGACAAAAAAAAAAAAAACCCCAAAAAACAAACAAACAAAATGAAACCAGGGTCATGTGGAAATTAGCCCAAGTACCCAAGGTCAGGGTGGATTAGGGCAAAGCTCTCACCAAAGTTCACCTAATGAGGAATTACTTAATGCTAACAATGCTACAACTCTGACCACAGCAGCCTAACACACTGTTCCACGTTCTAGCATCACACGGAAGTTGGTATTGCTGTGTAACTGCATTTAGCAGGTGCGGCTATGTAAGCAGTTCCTAATTCGGACAGCTAAGCTGTAACCGAATTTGTGTTTGCAGGTTGTTCCTGCTACAAGAATAAATAATTGTGTACTTGGTCAATGTGGCATGATCTACTCTAATGGAATGCCCAACTCAATATCACAGTATCATGCAGAGCCACTAAAGCAAAGAGAAATAGTGCTTCCATGTGGATTTACTGTGTACGTCCCCAGAAGGAGCAAGACCCTTGGAGGTGTGCTGGAGATGTACCTGAGGCCCGGCAGCCCAGCTTGGACTCATGCTAGGGCCAGGGACCGTGTCTGCCTTCGTGCCGGCCACACATGTGCCGAGTAGGCGTGCCCTGGACAAGCCGTCCTCATCCTCGGGCTGTTTCTTCCCTGCTCCATGGCTCCGGCCCCTGCAGAACCCCCTCATGGTTCTTCTCATCTTGGGCATGCTCAAAGACAGGCCTGTGCTCAGGATAATTCTGGGGGGCCTCAGAGAGATAGTGCAGGGTCTTTGTCATATACAAGGAAACAAGGGCATCATCATCATCACCGTATGTGTTAAAACTACTTCTTCCTTTTGTGTATCATGCTCCTAATCTTCCACAACACTACATGAGTACTGGTTACATCCTAATTCTACCATTTTAGAGACACGTGCCAGTCCAGGATGTGCTGCCTGGCTGGCTGCTTCACTGCGCTCCTCTGTCTGGGAGAACCTTCTGGCTCTAAGATGGCAGCAGGGTCAGCGGTAGCACTGCCTGATCATCCAGCAGGAAGTGCAAGTGGGTTTCTGAGTGGTCATGTGATGGTCCAGCACAGCTCAGAACTGGTCCCCTAGGACAGAAAATGGTGTTTTTCCCAGATGCCCCTGCTAGAACCCCTGAGCCACCTCAATGTGCAGCGAAGGGATTGAGCTGTAGAACCAAACTGAAAGGGGGACTGCTATGAATCGGGGGCCTGAGGGTCATATTTCAACGAGTTGATCATTTACAGCATCGTATCAGAGCAAACCACATGGAAAGCTGGCGTGACGGTCCCACTCTGTGCCTGGTCAAAATACAGACCCTAGCAGCAATTTCCTTCAGGAGGATGGAGCGTGAACGGGCGCGGTCACCCCAAGGCCATCCTCACTCTCACTCAAAGGTCTTGCTCTGCCTTGTTTTCCCGAGGGTGCAACAGTAGCTGAATGACCGAGTCTGAGATGCCGTTTTTGGGAAAAAAGCAAAACTTGAGTTTACAAGACTATTGGAGATGAGTCACTGTCATAAGTCACATCTGAAAAGCTGCTAAACCCCCTTCGGGTTTCCCACGGCTCTCCCTGATCCACTCATGACAGGAGTATCAATAATTAAACCTTGCGAATGGAAGAATAGTGACCTCATATCGTGTTGACTAAGAAGCTGATTGTTCCAAAGGCAGTTACCATTCACAAATCGCTGGTGTTCGTGTAAAGAGAGTACCACTTGGTGGTGAGTTGAAAGGCGCTTCTTCTCTGTATCTTTTTTTTTTTTTCCTTTTTCTATTTTGGGTAGAAATATTCCTGGGAAGCTAGATAGAAATGCATTTTCATTTCCCAATAATTTTTAGGCACAAGTTAGAAAACTGCTGACCTTCACCAAAATATGTCAGCACTTCATGTTATAAAAAATGCAATTCAGAACCGCCGCATGTGTATAGAATTGTATCTAAATATACACACATACCGGTGCAGTACACAAAGATTATTCAATGGATATTGAAAACTGAGCTTTTGGTAACTAACCTGAAATTCTGCAGTGAAAGTTCATTGCTCAAGAACAATTGCAAGTGTCTTTCTTTTGGCTCTAACTATGGTAAGACGTTTGCACATCAGACTTTACCGTTTACACGTTCCTAAGTGCGGACACCAGGGCAGTCTTACACGGGGATCAGAGGAGGACGCGCCTTGGAGGCATTTGCAGCTACTGAAGCATGCATTCAGGGCCCGCTCCGGCAGCACCGGGTCAGTGCTCCCTCAGGGTGGAGACAGGAGGACGAGAAGCCGGAGCTCCCGCAGGCCGCGCAGTGGCGTCATCTGGGAGTCGTGCTGACTCTGGCCGGGGAGGAGGGCCCCGAGGAGGAGCCGCGGTAAACGGGAGATGTGGGCGAGAGTTTAATCGGGCTGGTTGGGTCCCCAGTTTGGAGCTTCCAAAGCAGCTCTTCGTTGGTTCGGCTCAATCTCTTCTTCTCCTGGGTTTCCTTCTCAACATATTCCTGGAGGTTAGCATTTTCCTCCGACAGTTGTCTGCACGGGCACAATGACAATCAATCAAATGACAATCAGTCAAGTAGCAATCATGCTGGTGGACACCGAACCTGAGGTCGGGACAATGAGTGCAGGGCAAAGAGAGGAGGCTGTGATGCCCGCAAGGAGAACAGTGACCAGGGCGACCCCGTGACCGAGAACACTGGTTGAATCATGATTTCCACTTGGCCCAGTGACACATCTGTTCCCAGAACCTCTCTCGCCAACACCCATCATGTCACAGGCCCTCTGCCCGGTCAGGGGAGGCACTGCTCTGTCTCTCCACTGGAAAGAGCAAAGGCCAGTGACTGAACAGAGGGAAGTGGAGAGCTGGAGTGGGTATGCTGCCAGGAGGCCCCGAGAGGAGAGTCAGCCGCAGAGCTGACAACTGACGATGACAACAGCGCGAGGGCAGAGACAAGCTGCCGGCCTTCCTGAGCCTGCCAGGAAACTGGGGATGCCTCTTCCTGGCCTCCCTGCCCCAGGCTTGTGCCTCCACGACAGCAGGCATCCTCTCCTGCTGGAAATGCTGCTCTCTGGGTCTGTCTGCCTGCTGGACCGCAAGCTCTGGAGGACAGAAGCCAAGGCTCTGCACGCTGAACTCCAGCATCCAGCAGGTGCCAGGCACATAACAGATGCTCAGTTAATGTTTGCTGATAAAGGCTGGTAGGTGAGAAAATGAATCTGAGTTGCTTGCTTTGTTGCATTTTGAAGAAGGACAGCACCTTTGAGGAACTCACAGGAAAAATGCAGATGCATTTTAAAGCTGGACAAACTGAGGTCCAGAAAAGTGACCTCCCTGGGATAAAGTCTGCGCTTGCTCTGCTGACAGGGCACCTTTGCAGCTTCTGGAGCAGAGGAGCCTGCCGCCCCCAGCACAGCCTTTCCTATGTGCCTCTGAGGTGAGAATAAAATGCCTGCCATAGAGGCTTAGTTATGGGGGCAATGGCTGTGTGTCCATTCCTGCATGTATACAAGAGCATGTGTGTGTGAGGATGTACATGTGAGGATAAGCGTGTAAATGTGAGTGCAAATATGAGAGCATGTGGACGGGTGTGAGGGATTATATGAATATATGAGTGTGTGCATGAGTGGGAGTATGCAAGTGTGTGTGTGAGCGAGCACGCAGTGCCTGTGAGTGCATTTGAGTGTATGCATGTCCATGAGCTGTGTGTGCAAGGCTAACACACCGTGGGTGAACGCTGAGGAGCCTAGTTGAGGTGAGTGGGCGAAGACCTCAAAGTGGGCCTGGGTCTCACTGAGATGGCTCAGCCCTCATGGAAGAGCAGCTGATGAAGCCAAAACCCTGCTGTATCCCCCAAAACCCTGCTCTATCCCCCAAAACCCTGCTGTATCCCCCAAAACCCTGCTGTATCCCCCAAAACCCTGCTCTATCCCCCAAAACCCTGCTGTATCCCCCAAAACCCTGCTCTATCCCCACACTACACTGTGGGAGGGAGGAGCCTGAACACACTTCCTTGGAAGCTGGGGCGCCTCAGAGCAGAGCCCAACAGAGACAGGCAAGACCTGGAAGGAAATGGGGAATTTCTGGAAGCTGGGTTGTCAGCCAGTGGTGGCTCTCTTTTTAGCCTGGGAACACCCAGCTGGCCCTCCTCTCCCAAGCTCTTCCAAAAACCACCCCCTTCCCCTCCCAGTGCTACAGGAGGACCCTGCTGCACACTTCTGCTGATTTCACTCTTTTCTCCCCAGGGTGGGGCCCACTGATACATGGCCAGGTGTAGGCAAGGTGGCCACAGGGGTCTGTTCTTGTTCTTCAGGTCGTGGGGGAAACAGAAAGAGACTGTGGGGAAAGACTCACAGCCCAGAGTGAGGGAAACTGGGTATTGTGACAAAAAGAAACTCAAGAGGAAAGCCACTTCGTAGGTGACACCCAGCCCACCTACCTGGTGACAACTGTGTTTTGATCAATCCTTGCTTTAAGGTCTTCATTCTGCTGTTGGAGAACCTGGATCTTTTCTTCTAGGATAATGTTCTTTTCTGCCTATAAAGGATACAGTATTTACGAGGTTCTAGCAAGGCCATAAAATAGAGAGTAAACCGGTGCCCTCAGCTCTGGGCACTGGAGGATTATCGAGAAGAGCATTTTGCAAATATCAGTTTGCAATGCATTCGTGGGTTGTAAAATCAGGTTACAGGAATGTGACCAGCATTTCTTCTTTAAACGAAACAGAACAGAAAATGCCCATGTGCACCATATGTAGCAAATTTCAGATATTTTTTATTTTATATATAGAGAGTGTGTGAGTGAGTGAAAGAAAGAGAGAGAGAGAGAGAGAGAGAGAGAGAGAGAGAGAGTGTGTGTGTGTGTGTGTGTGTGTGCATGCTGGGTTCTGATATGAAATGTATTTCTAAAAGTGACTGTCCCCAGGCCCTTGCCATTGTCAGAGATAAACCATGAATACCACTAGGACCTCATTTGACTAATGGTCCCATGGTTCTTCCCAAAGGGTCAACCACACTGCAGCAGTACCCCTGGCCAGCATGCACGCATGACATGACATTCTGAATCCATGGAGGAGCGGAAATCTACATAATGTGTGCACGCTTTTGCCTGTTGAGGCTGTGGGCAGCCAGGAATGCAAAGCCCAAGCCCAGCTTGGTACATTACCCCAAATCCCGTCATCCATGGCTGCTACCCCCCGCAAGTGATGCCGTTCCCTCTGTTGGCATGTCCTCAAGGGCCTGAGACCTAGCTGAGTACAGTTCCAGTCTAAGACAAATTTAGAAATATCTTTTGAAAAGAATGTGACAAGTTCACTGTTAATCTAGTTAATCTTTTTTTGTTTTTGAGACAGAGTCTTGCTCTTTCTCCAGGCTGGATTGCAGTGGCACAATCTCAGCTCACTGCAACCTCTGCCTCCTGGGTTCAAGCGATTCCCCTGCCTCAGACTCCTGAGTAGTTGGGACTACAGGCACTCACCACCACACCCGGCTAGTTTTTTGTATTTTAGTAGAGACAGGGTTTCACCATATTGACCAGGCTGGTCTCGAACTTCTGACGTCATGATCCACCCGCCTCGGCCTCCCAAAGTGCTGGGATTACAGGTGTGAGCCACCACACCTGGCAATGTAGTTAATCCTTAAAGAATGTAGTTAATTTTTAAAGTTCCCTATTTGTGAAATGTTCCTTGCATCTGGAATAACTAAACCAGGGGCTCATCTAGGACCACACATTGCATTTGGTGGCCGTGTCACCTCTCTCTGGAAGCATCCCTTTTTGCGGACGTCACTTGCAGTATGGGTGCTTCTCAGTGAATGGGGCAGACCAGGTGACGCTGGATTGTCAAGATTCTGGGCAATGCTGACAAAGAGCAGGGCCAGGGGCCAGTCCTGTGGCTAGAATTCCTAAGCCCTGTTCATGGACAAGGAACCATTCATGAAAAGGGCTTAGGAATCCTAGCCACAGGACTGGCCCCTGTCCCTGCTCTTTAGCAAGGCACCTCACCCAGCCCTCATTTTTGCTGCTAGGAGTTGAAGTGATCAAGTAGGTTATTTTTTGCCTGGAAAGGTTTCTGGGATGAGAAGTGACATGGGCAGGCAGAAAGCCTGGAGCATGGCTAAAATCAGCCAAGTAAACCCAGAGGTTTGCTGGTGACCCAATGCAAATGGCCCAGCCAGGAGCAGGATAGGTGACTGCTCTCAGAGTGGCTGGTCCAGCACTGGCCGGGCTGCAAGGCAGGGTTCGGTTGGGGCAGGTGTGGTCCTGTAGCTCCCCACCGGCCCTAGGCCTGGCCTGAGCTAGGATGTCCTGGGCTGCTAGAGGGTAGAGAGTGGTCAGCATTGCCCACCTGACAATCCAGAATCTTGACAATCCAGCGTCACCTGGTCTGCCCCATTCACTGAGAAGCAAAGTGACGTCTGCAAAAAGGGATGCTTCCAGAGAGAGAGGTGACACGGCCACCAAATGCAATGTGTGGTCCTAGATGAGTCCCTGGTTTGGTTATTCCAGGTGCAAGGAACATTTCACAAATAGGGAACTTTAAAAATTGGATGAGATGATCAGTTCCTGCCTGAGACGGCAAGTGAAAGATATAAAAACACGTAGACGGTATAATACGTGGGCTCTGTGCGTGTGTGTGTGTGTGTGTGTGTGCGCGCATACACACACTGCCTTACAGCAAAAAAGTTCTGGAAAGTGTAAGCAGTGGTAGGAATATGATGTGATAACCTGCTTATTTTTGGTTTATCTTATTTCATGGTTCCCCATAGTACATATATTATTTTTGATAGTATCAAAAGTTTGTTTTTAAAGTAATAATAATAAAGGGAAAAAATAAGAATCTGAGATCCTGGGGCCAACTTCCAGACCAAGATGGGCTGCCCTGGAAGGCGGCTTCTCTGCCGCTCCCTCTGCACACCTTTCTGGGACTCTAGCCCTGGTAGGGGGGTGGAGGAGGTGCTTGTGCCCCAGGGTAGGGGGTGAAATCCTGCGTGTTCTGTGCCCCCTAGGGGGTGACTTTTGCCAGCTCTGCAGGAGCCAGGCTGGTGGGCTGAGGTGGGTGAGTGTCAGTGACAGCAGAGACGCTGTTCTGGACTGAATGTTTGTTCCCCAGAAATTCCTGTGCTGAACCCTAACCCCCAAGGTGATGGTTTAGGAGGTGGAGCTTTGGGGAGGGGATCCGATCCTGAGGGTGAGCTCCTGTGAATGAGATTTATACCCTGATAAAAAGGGCCCCAGGAAGATCCCTGGCCCCTTGGGCACTGGGCTCCTTAATGCCATCTCTGGCATCTGTAAAGCAGCTCGTGGCAGCAGCTGCTCCACAGGCAGCTGTCGGAGTTAGGAGCAGGCTCACTCAGGGAAAGTGCTCCGTGCAGTGCCTGGGCACTGGAGATGCTGCATCCTGCTGGGTCACCACATGTCCCCAGGAGAGGCCGTGGAGACAGTGCAACTGCCAGAAAACCAGGGCGAAGCAGAAAGAGGCCGCCTGTCAGGAAGGCTTCAGAGCTGGACAAGGTGAGGCCACCTCCAAGATTCCTGATCGGAGCTCCTGGCTTCCCAGGAAAGGCCAGCCATGGGGTTTCCGCTTAGGTGTAAGCAATGGCAGGTCAGAGACACACCTGGCTGAACACCATCAGCGATGACATCAGCGATGACATCAGCAATGACAGCAGGAACGCCACGGAGGTTAGTCACTCCCGAGCAAACAGACCAACTCACCAGCTTTTCCAGCTCAAGAATCTTCTTTTCCTGCTCGTGTATTTGCTGATTCTTCATCTCTAATACCTGCTTCAGACTCCTCATGTCTTCTTCCAAGTGCTGATAAGGAGCCAATGCAATCTACAGGGGCAGAGAGCCATGAGCTGTTGACCGCAGTACTAACCAGTGTCCCTAATTCAGCTAAATGTAGCTTCTGGACCAACGCCCCAATAGCAATTGCACAGCAAAGACAGAGGATGCTCGCAGCCTCCCCTGATGAAGGGGTCCTGCTAGTTCCCCACTGGGAACCCGTTCTGTGGGGGAGCAGGCGACACATGGGTATCGTCCACTGGGAAGTCTGACTCCGGAAATGCTGGATGCTGCCAGCCCATGCCCAGCAGGGAACTCATGGGGTAGAAAGAGTAAACCCAACACTGGCTTTTAACATTCACCCGGATGACTGGTAGCTGGGGCTCTTCCGGGTCCCACCTATGCCTATAAAGAGCCCATGCATAGAAAATGAGCAAAGTGGCTTAAGAAGCAGAAAAGCCATTTTAGAAAAAGACGCGTTACAGTAGTGCTGCTGGATATAACAAATTAAAATACAGTATGTCTCGTTAAATTCAAATTTCAGATAAACCACATTTTAAAAAATGTCAGTAGAAGTATTGCATGGGACATACTTATACTCAAAAATTTATTTATCTGTAATTCAAAGTTAACTGCGTGTCTTGTATCTTATTTGGCAAGGGAAGGAGTTTTGCCAGATTTTCTGAAAAAAATTCCCCTCAACCTATTAACTCATGCTGCAGCCAAGGCTGCCCGTGTCAGCCTAAAAAGCTTGGGGAGAATGGGATGGAAGGGGTGGTCGGGTGAGAGTGGGGGGTTGCCGGACCATGCTGATTACAGAGGCCCCGGGACCTCGGCTGGGCAATGCTGTGGAATTTGGCACAAATAACACGTAGCTGGAGAAATCCACAGCTGCTGTCTGTCCCTGGGGAGAGGTGCTGACAGCAATTGTTTAAAAATCCAGGGGAGGTGGTGACCAGCTGTCACTTCGGCACGGGATTCACAGAGAGGCCTTGTCTTGGGACGAGACTGCTGAGGGAGTCTCCGGGCCTGGCTAGGGCAGGGTCCCTGCGGGGCTAGAAGCCTGGAATCCAGAAACTACCTCCAGCTGCTCCTCCGTGTTCTTCCTCAAGGCCTCTTCGAAGCGGCGTGCTCTGTCCCGCAGAGACTGGCTCTGGAAGGTCAGCGTGTCCACCTGGTCCTGGAGTAATGATATGAGTCCAGCTGGGGGCGCTGCAATCAGCGGGCCACCACTTTCTGCAGCATCCTCAGAGCGTCTCCCTTGAGGCTGAAGGAAGAGGTGCCCAAGGGGACCCCCAAAACCATATGATGGGCATGGTTTCCCCCAATGCCTGCCCCCGGCTCGCCCCTTCTTGGCGCTTTGTCAGGAAGAAACCACAAAAACACTGTGAACCGGGGGGCGTCTCACAACATCTGATCCTATAGAGGCAGACAATCCTCAGAGAGAGGCGTCTGGGCCAGGAGGCACCCAGCCCCTGGCGTTGGGAAGGACCACAATGAATGTACTTCAGAGAAATCATTCTCATTTATGAAGCTCAATCCAGAACCCTTCCAACCCTCCTTGACTTCTTTCTCTGCCTTGGGACCCCTCTCACATCACCAAACCTTCCAGTCACCGAGCCCTGCCATCCTGCCTCCTGAATGTCCCTAGAAGCCACAGACTCCCCTGAGCTCAGCCACTCGGCCGGCTCCATCCTGACACGATTCTTCCTTTTCCTGAAGCATCACTCCTTTACCCTCACATCGCAGTCAAACCCTCTTTCTAATGCGCAAAGCGGAACCTGTCCTTCCCCGGCCTCCTGCCCCACTGCCCTCAAGGTGCCGTGCACACTCCCGAACGCAGCGTCCTGCCCCCTCGCTGCCACCCTCTCCTCTCACGCCAGCTCTCCTCCAGCCAGCTGTCTCTCACTCCTGCTTCCTTCTGGCTCCCATGCAGCGTCCTGGCCTGACGGCTGGGTTGCGTGTCCCTGATAGGAGCTGACATGGAAGCCGAGTCCACACAGTCTCCTCCTCCCTGCTGAGACCCGCTCCCTGGCCAGAGTGGCGCTCCCAGCCCTCTGCCTTCCGTGCCCATCAGCGAGGGAGGCAGCTGGCCGCTCTGCACCTGCAGGTGAAGGAAAGCAGGCGTGTCTATGCGGACACCGCGCTCCTTCCCCAGCTCCCAGGGCAGATGCGCGTGCGCTGACCCTGCCCCACTCAGCCCGCCCATGACTGTCCACACCACAGGCTGGCAAAGGACCGCTGATGCTCAAGAAGCGCTTCGCCCTTTATGTCTCACTCATGCAGACCAGTCCGAAGCTCTGTTACAGCAGCATTTCTGTCATATCAAAACACAGAAACTAGGGTGTCCCGTGAATTCTTTAAAAAAAAAAAACAATCCATATATATATATATATATATATATATATATAAACACACACACACACACACACACACACACACACACACACACGAGAGACAGAGACAGGGTCTCACTCTATTGTCCAGGCTGGAGTGCAGTGGGTGCAATCTCGGCTCACTGCAACCTCCACCTTCCAGGCTCCAGCGATCCTCCCATCTCAGCCTCCTGAGTAGCTGGGACTACAGGCATACGCCACCACACCCAGCTAATTTTTGTATTTTTAGTAGAGGTGGGGTTTCACCATGTTGACCAGGCTGGTCTCGAACTCCTGACCTCAGGTGATTCGCCCCTCATCAGCCTCCCAAAGTGCTGGGATTACAGGTATGAGCCACTGCACCCAGCCTATTTCTATTTTATTTTTAAGAAATGAAAGTTCCCACAGTGCCATGAAATGCCAGTGCCGCTGCATGAGGGCAGTGCGCCGCAGGTGGGGGCTTGCGTGCCTGAGCTGAAATGTTCATCATGGCCCGGCAGCCCCTCCGGGCCCCCAGCACAGGCCACCTGCTACACTGACTACAAAAATGCCTTTCGTTCCTTGGCTCCTACACCAAACCTCCTCAGTGTTGCCAGAGAAAGCATTTCTTTTAAGCCTCTGTCCCTCCATTAAAAAAAAAAAAAAAAAAAAAAAAAAAAAAAAAAACAGAACAATAGAAAACTCATCAGGCGATTATAACATAGGATGGATCTAAAATACCAAACTGTGATTTTTCTGCCTTAGTCACCATCAATCAAAACATCTGCAGGGAGAGAATGTGCTGTTGCAATCAACTTGGGCTGACTTCTTTATGTCAAGCTAAGAGGCATAAAGACACAGCTCAGCCTGACCCAGCATGGGTCACTGGGGAATCAAGCAATAAATAGCATGACAATAATCATAATAAATGTAACAGTTGCTTGTTGTTATTACAACAGTTACAATAGCTGACACTTATTAGCGCTGACCTCAGCCACCCCAGGGCAATCCACTTTTCACACGTTATTTCCCTTCATCTGTTCACACCTTGAGAAAGGTATTGTCATCATCCTTGAAGAGTAAACTAAGGTTTATAGAGGGTATGTAACTCTCCAAGATGTGAAAGCTAGTAAGAGCTAGCACAGGGGGAATTTAAATAAAAACTCAAGTCTCTAACGACCAAACCTGTTTCTCCAGGCACCGGCAGCCCAAGGAGGTTGGCTTGAGCAATTCCACCCTCCTTGCACCAAATTACCTCCAGTCCAAATGGATTCTGCTGCACAGAGAGTCACAATGAAAATTGCCCAGTTTAGTGGCAGGGCACAGACTCCCAGATGAGACAAAACTCTCATTTCTTTGGGTTTGGGATTGGATGGGATTTTTGTGACATCACTGTGTGGCTGTCACTTTTCTGATCTGTGTTCCTTTAAGGAACTGCCGGTGCAGGATGTGTATACGCGGAAGGCAGTCTGGGGTTAACTGGCCAAGGGCAAACCACGCGAGCACCATGCGGGCATCGCACATGTCAGTGTTTGAAGGGTACCCTGGAGAGTGGGGCCTGGGGTCTCTTCACAATCCTGGACTCTTTTCTTGGCTGGGCAGGCTCAGTGCCATGTATGTTGCCAGAGGAAAGTGAGTCATCAAAGAAGCAGAATTCCTGCCTACATATCACAGCTATGGGATTCACTCCCACCATTTCCAGATGGAAGTGAGCCTAATATTTAAAAAATAATTTTGTTACGATTGGAATTGCTACACCTGGAAAGGGAAGCAGGGCCGCCAACGTCCCCCTGGCTTCCCAGCCAGCTCCTCCCTAGGGCTGGGGGCTGTCAATGCCTTTTCACAGAAGCAGCTGCCTGGGTCTTTGTAAGGTGGGAAGGAGACCCTGCGTTCTCTCCTTGGGGGCCTGCAGGACACCAGGAAGCCCCTCTGGCATTTGAGACCAGCATTTCCTAAAGACGGAAGTGAGAGGCAGAGATGGAGTTTTCATATCAGCCACCTCCAGGTAACTGCAGCCCATTTCATAATTCTCAGAGCATGTTCTATGAATTCTCATCTGCACAACCCTCCCTGCACCATTCCCCTTGCCTGAAACACTCACTTCCTCAAGTCCGCCTCTTGCTTTGAACCTAGCTCAGTTACTGCTTGGATACTCCAGACCACGGCAAGTGCAGAGTACTCTCTCTGAACGTCTGTAGTGCCCACTAACTGCATTATTCATTTGGTGATGGTATGTGTTCCCTAAGGTTGTCTGTTACCATTTGCATCACAGCTCTCTGAGCAGACAGCACATTTCTTAAGGATACGGAGTATGCCTTATTTACCTTGTGCCCCAGCGTTTAGTATGGGATTTAGTACACAGTAGGTGCTGAATGAACGTTTGTGGGTGGGAATGCTGCTGCCGCCCTTATCTCGATACCAGGTTAGAAAATTAAAGAATTACTAACCTGTAATGACAGCCGCAGCTTTTCAAAATTTTCTTCTAATTCTTTCTTTTCAAGCTCATGAGTGGACATCAGTTCTGGAAAGAAGACATTAAATTGTTAAGTTGGTATTTCTTTTGAAAAGGATAAAACAAGGTTCTTTGGCAGACTAAGACCAGAGGCTTCAGGTAAATAAATGACTCCTGTGTAGCAGATTCAAGCCTAAGGGGACTCCTCGGCTGGTTTGAAACTGTATGTGATGACTGGGTTTGTATTTAGGAGAGAGGAAGAAAGAAGGGACTAGGGGGAAGGAGACGGGAAAGAGAAGACGGGGGCAGACAGAGCACACTCAGAGTGCACACACTACACACACATCCACACCACACGCACATCACATCCACACACCACACACCACACGCATCACATACACACCACACACACATATCACATACATGCACACCACACATCCAACACACACATACCACACACACATCACATACACACACTACACACTACACACAAACATCACATACACACACACACCACACACAATTACATACATGCACACCACACATCCATCACATAGACACACCACACACACACATCACATACACACACCACATACAATACACACACCTACCACATACATATACACATCACATACACACATATACATTTACCACACACACCCACACACCACACACCATACACACATATATACCTACCATACAGACATCACATATACACATACTACATACTCTCCACACACACCTACCACGCACATCACATACAACATATACCACATATACATCACACACAAACCCACCACACACCACACACATACACACCTCCCACACACATCACATACACACACCACATACAACACACCTACCATACACATCACACACACACCACATGCACACATACGCATTACCACACATACCCCACATGCCACACACACATACCTACCACACACATACACACCTACCACACAATCACATACACACATTACATGCCACACACTCATACACACCTGACACACAATCAGCTAATATACACACTCAACCATGCACACTCCCCCACATATATATACATACACACATGTCCCCCACACCCCTACATACATACACACTGCACACATCCCACATACACATACGTACCATATACAAACCTACACTGCACATCCACTACACACACACACACCACATATTCCCACACACCCCCACATACATATACTACACATACCACACATACATACCCTACATATATACCACACACATATATACACCATACACATGAATAACACACTCACACACACCACACACACATCACACTCTCGTAACTCACAATGCCCACACACCCCCAAATCCATACACATTTACACAAACACACACTTACATGCCTCCCCACATCCTTAGAGCACCATCTTTGTACATAACATATACCCACACCCCTCACACCATACACCACATACACATACCACACACACGACAAACACACCCCCATGCCATACACCACATAAACATACCACACATACACACATGCATACTCACTGCACACACCGCAAACACCCATGCACTTAACACACACACACACACAAACGTCCCCCCATACTTCTCACCATATACACACACACACCTGCACCCCTCCATATGTCCTACCCTCCCACATACCTGCAGCCCCCCATACCTCCTACCACACACACATTTACAGACATCCATATCCCCTCATACCTCACACACCACACACACACACACACACACACACACACACACACACACTTTCTCTCTCTCTCTCTCTCTCTCTCTCTCTCTCTCCCCTACATTGCGCTATACCACCATCCTGCCCAAGTCAGATCCTTTGTTCACATTATTCATTGATTCTCTAAACTGTCCTCATGGCAAAATAACTACTAGGTAATTAACATTAAATCCCATTTTCTTCCCCTCCCAGGATCATCCTTCCTTCCCACTTCGAAGCAGCCATCTGGGGCTGAGGAAAGCAGTGTTTCCAGATGAGCGGAGCTGCGAGCAGCCATCCTGCCAGCCACGCTCGCCAGCTAGCCTCAGTGCTGTGTCTACAAAGACACCTTGGTAGCCTCTTGGCTGCACTCTGAGAACCACACGTCCCTGGGATTTGCCTCCGCAAAGGTTTGGAGTTAAGACAACTCAGATGCAAGGAAGAACTAATTGGACTGGTTCCTCTTGGAGGGTTTGAAACAGTTCTGTTCTGTGAAAAGTGTCATCCCAGCAATCATTTGCAAGTTAGGCAGAAAGAGATGTCATGTAAGAGTTATTAAGCAAATGGATTCTATTTTCCTCCAGATGGGAAGGGTCTTATTAGCTGGGTGAAGCCCATCTCATTCTGGCTACACAAGCAATTTGTTTTCATGTTCTAACGAGAGGGAGGAGGGTCTCATTAATCAGCCTGGATCATATGCTCAGAATGGCAGCGCCCTGGAGAACGATTATTACCATTCTGGCTGGCTGCAATTAGGAAAACCTTTGTGGTTTTCATTGACCCACATCTTTTAACTAATGGTGATAAGGGTCACTAAGAAATCCAGTTGTTACAGCTGATGTTTACATTTGGAAAAGAAAAGTTGATAGAGAACCAGCTGGCCTTTCCGGTCTGCCTGCCTCTGACTAAATGATTAGGTTTCATAGTCATCGAGAGCAGCACCCTGACCATAATAATACATTTTTTAGCTACCATTACCTACACCTACCTGGCCTTATTTTTAATTCATTATTTATAATTATTTATAATTCAGGTTTTAAAATATATTTAATAATTTTTAAAATATTATAATTCAAAGACCTTGAATGTGGTGTCTGTGTGAGACTTCATTAGTCAGAAAAATCTACCAAATCTATTTATGTGAAAATCCAGGAAAAAAAAGGCAACATCATGGCTCACTGCACCATTTCCATTCACGTTCTCTTGTGAGACCAGCTTCCTCTAGTGACAGATTTAACCGCACTTTCAAAGAACTCCAATGCCTCAACGGAAAATAAGAGGCCGTATCCATTCTGAAGATGATAAAAGTCATTGCTAATATCTGTGTCTTCATCATGCATTTCTTTATTTCAAGTTCATGACGCTCTGTCTCGTGCTTAATACAGCGTTTAACACAATGGTTCTCAAGTTTTCCTTCATGCTAGAATCACCTAGGGAGTTTTACAACCTTCTGATGCCTGGGCTGTACCCTGGAGCAATTAAATTGGAATCTCAGAGGTAGGAGCCACACATCAGTATATTTTTAAAAACTTCCAGGTGGTTCCAACGTGTAGGCAAGGGTAGGGACCAGTACTCTGAGTGTGAGACACACTACCAGGAGTCAGGAGATCCATTTAACTAGCCCCCAGGAAAATACTGTCCCTTGCCTCCAGCTTGGTCATGTACTAATAGTTCCCAGAGGTAGCGGGGGTGGTGCCTGAGGGCGACAGTAACAAGGCCCTTGATTATGGCACGCTGGGTCTTGTTCACAGAGAACATTTTTACAATAACAAAAACTCTGGGCTGGGCACGGTGGTTCACGCCTATAATCCCAGCACTTCGGGAGGCTGAGGCAGGCGGACCACCTCAGGTCAGGAGATCAAAACCATCCTGGCTAACACGGTGAAATCCTGTCTCTACTGAAAATACAAAAAAAATGGGCTGAGTGTGGTGGCACGCGCCTGTAGTACCAGCTACTTGGGAGGCTGAGGCAGGAGGATAGCTTGAACCCGGGAGACAGAGGTTGCAGTGAGCTGAGATCACACCACTGCATTCCAGCCTGGGCAACAGAGCGAGACTCTGTCTCAAAAAAAAAAAAAAAAAAAAAAAAAAAAAAAAAAAAAAAGAAAGAAAGAAAGAAAGGAAAAAAAAAAACAGGAAGTGCACTATTTCCATGCCTAATTTAGACGGTGGCCCTCAAGCGTGGCTATACATTAGAATTAGAATCACCTAAGGAGTCTTAAGAAATCTTGATGCTTACACAGCACTACTGATCAAGGACTTCAGAATCCCTGGGGTGGGACTGAGGCTGGTATTGGTCTTTTGTTACAGCTCCCCAGGGGACCAGGAATTCCAGTATTCAACAAGGTTGAGGATAACTGCATTAGAGGAAAGAAACAGCAGCTACCTGGATCTTTGGTTCGTATCTCTTCTTTTCCCAGGAGCCAACAGAAAACAATGCACCAGGAGGGAAAGACAGGAAAGGAAGGACGAGAGAGGAAGGGACAGCCCCACACCAGCAGCGGGACAGCTCAGCCTGCACCACCCACCCCCGCTTGCTGAACACAAGGCTGGGAGCTACCTTGGACTCTGTGGTCGTGGTCATCCTGCAGGATCGCGATGGCAACCGTGTGGTTATTTTCCATCTCTAGGAGAGCAGCCTCATGGCTGGCGCTGAGATCTTCCACCTGGAGGAGAGTCGCAGTTACTGGTTAGACAGAGGGCTGAGGAGTATCCTTGTGGCTTGGAGAGCAGAAGTGGAATTCCCTGAGTGGAAAAGGTCCATGACCCAACACATCAATGACAAGTCACAGCCTCGAGCTGAAGGACGGAGAGTTGGACTTTGGTGGTGATGTGGCAGTCCCCGGAGTCACAGGGAGCTCACTGCCACAACCTGGCTCTTTGCAGGAGGGTCCAACTCCAGGCAGGGGATTGCTGACTGAGGTACCTCTTCAGGGTCCTGAGTGTGGCTCCTGGACCATCCCTTTCCCACTCCTATTCCATCCCCTTGCACCACGATGATGGCAAAGGAAAAGAAAAGGGTCCTCCCTCCCAGGTGGTCTGTTTCCCAGTGGCAGGGGAGCTACAGTACACAAGGTAAGTGACGGAGAGAATACTTATTATGCTGCCCAAGACAGGTTACTCTACTGAACCCGCAGAGCCACCGTATGAAGTAGATCTTTTTATGCCCAATTGAGTTGTGGAAACGGAGGCTCAGAGAAATGTGAAATGTTTTGCCCAAGGGCTAATACACAGCAGAGCTGGCAGTGGGACCCAGGTCCGTCTGACCCCAAAGGTGAAGTTCTTCCTAATGCACAACTGCTTTGGGTTGACCTCCCCCAAGCCAGACCAGCAACGAACACCTTAGGATTCTCTCATCAGCACCAGGTCAGGCTGGCAGGTCTGAGTCTCTTTTTAAATGTAAGGTTGCCCACCAGATTACAGCTTGGACCACCTGCACAGGCAACATGGTGCTCCTGGGAAGGGAGCTGCTTCCCAGCTGCAGGAACGCTTCTAGGAGTTTAATCGCGAGTGGTGCAGCCAGTCCAGGATTCTTCATTTTCATGTTCCTGACCCTGTTCCCTGCCTGTCACCTGCCTGCCTACCAGGTTTACTGCTATTGTTATTGTGGCTACTGTTTTTACTTCAAATGGATGACTTGCAGGAGTAATTGCCTAAACCGACCTCTCCCTATGATTGCAAATCTCTCCTGGATACACTACACCAGTGTTTACCCAAATTCTCTGACAGTGACCCACTGTAAAAATGACCACTGTACACAGTACCACAGCGCACACACCCACACACAAACCAAAGTTTCACAAAAACAAAACCACCCCTTCCATTTGCAAAAATCTTGTTTAAAAATGTTTCCTCTATTTTGTTTTACAAAATGCTAGTTAGAGGCCACTACACTTATTTCACAAGCTCCTAATGTGTTAAAACTTGCCATTTAAAAACCACTGAACCAGACAAGGTATGTTGGTCTTGACGTTCCTTGGTGGCCCAGGTAAGAAGACATTGCTTCTGGCTGGTCATATTCAGCCACCTCTGAAGCTCCTTCATTTCTCTGGGGAGAATTCACAGGCTGACCTTTCAATAGAGAAAGGTCTCTCCCCAGGAAAGGACGCCTGCCTGTGAAGTTGACATATGCGGATGTATTGCTTTTAAAAAAGGTGGATTCCCATTCTGGATACTATCATTTCATCAAGAAATTATCCCAACTTCTCTCTCTTATGGTAAATGAGGACTTCATCCACTAAAACAAGTATCACTGGCAAAACCAGCAACGGACCCACAGCATTAGGAAAGCCGCATTGCAGCGTCAGAACCGGCGTGGTGCACTCGCATTTAAAGGCCATTTTTGTGGTTCCCTTGCATTTAAAGGCCATTCTTCATCAAACAATACTTGCTTGAGGCTCAACGCTATGAACCTACCGGCAGAAAGGCTGATTACAACAGTATTTGTCTGATTCGTATTTACAGGAGTTTTTCATGGAATCTTTGTCCAAAACCTTTCAATCTGTTAGAAAAATAAATGACTGGTTAAAAAAAGGAAATATATCTTTTCTTCCTGCTCCATTACAGATGTCACTTAGGCCATGGCACATTATAGAAGGAGATTCTCCTACACTGTTTGGAGGGTCGTTACAAAGCTTAGGAGAAGGGAGAACCTTTCATCAGTCCTTGGTGTGATTCTAATTTATCGGGCGCTTACACAAATGATCATGGGTGGTTTCAGAAAAGAGGGAAAGAGGGAAGAACTAAGTTTCGGAAGAGTCTCTTGAGTCCTGGGAGGTGGATGTGCCCTGACCGGCAATACTACGTGTGTTTGTGGCTTCAGTGTATGCCATTCTGGCTTGCTGGAAGGCATGCCTGTGATTCAGAAGTGATGGAATATTATGCCCATTGTATTAAGGGTAATGGAATGGCCTGATATATTCTTACAACCCTTCAGAGGTGCTTTTATGAATGAAATACTGCTCACCTAATTCTAAAAGTTCACATGGAATTAGAGAAACATCCAGTATGATTGGAAGGAAACCAATGAGAGCTCTTGAGTCCAAATCTGAACACAATAATCCCTGCTCTTTAGTAATTTTGGTTTCATGCAACTAATGGTTTTTAAAGTATGTTCTCTCAAAGAGGAAGGAGCTGTCTGCTGCTGACCCTCCTCTTTCTTGTCATAGTAGGAATCCACATAACTTCTCCTGTGGTTCTTGGCTTCTTTCTAGAGCACAGGCTCGCATTTATGAAGCAGCCAGTAAGAATTCCCAACCTTGAAACCAGAAGGTGTCGGAGGGGATTGAGATAAGCCGACCCAAGAAAAGAACAAGATCTTTCTATGCACTGAAGGTCACCAAATCAAAGACAGAAGTGCTCGACCATTATGGCCTATGACAAAAGTTAGGCTGGCTGAAGCATCCTTCTCTTCTATCTAGAACCCTGGTGGGGTCCCTTAGACCACCACTGGGCCATCCTCTTCCTTGCACAGAGACAGAGTTCTGGGCTGCGCCATGGAGGCGTCTGTCAGCACGGCCGTCTGGTGGTCCTCGTTCTCCGGAAAAGCAGCTGCTCCGTGTGACATGACTACATCCCCACAGCGGCCTGCTATTCAGCTGGGCTGACTGACATCAGAGCACAGGCTTGGAAGGCCACCCTCTCAGACAGGTAAGAATACAGCTGTGGGTTGACTTCATGTAGCCATTTACAAAACGTAGTGATCTGGGGCTTTGGCAGGTCACTTAGAGAAGACTTAGAGTTCAAATGAAGAAACGTATGCTTTATATGGTCTCAGCTTCACCCATTAAACCCAGACCAGATTAAACTCCCATTTGTGCCCATCCACATGGGATGAGACAGAGGGAGCCTGCCCAGGCCCTCTCCCATGCTCTCTGAATGGCTTTCCTTTTCAGATAACTAGGGGGCCCTTCTTCACTTGGTCCCTGCTTACAGTGTCCTGGACACCAGCTCTGCAGCCCCATCACCACTGCACGGCCTCCTCCCGGAGCATGGAACCTCTGGGCTGTGATGGGAGACTCTGGTGCTGGGAGACAGAGGGCCTCCTGGGGTCTCTTTTTATTTGATTAGAGAGAATGTGGC
This sequence comes from Saimiri boliviensis, assembly GCF_048565385.1. Classification (NCBI taxonomy): domain Eukaryota; kingdom Metazoa; phylum Chordata; class Mammalia; order Primates; family Cebidae; genus Saimiri; species Saimiri boliviensis. Next base: position 79,365,494 of record NC_133464.1, read on the forward strand.
TTCCGCTGCACGCAGCACAACTGTGAGCCTGCTCTGCAGGAGGGCCAAGGAGGCGTAATGCAGATGATGGACAAAGTGGTCTCTACGTCTGGATTCATCCTGGGATGCCCCTCCTGTCATTTAGTCTAAAATGATTTCCTTACAAAAGCACAGAAAGTGTGTCCTGGATATGAGACAAGGCAAATGTAAACTCCAAAGGCTGAGCTCTGCTGCTCCCTACGGAGGAGGAATCTCTGCTGAGACTTGATGGAGCAGAATTATCATGTGTTCAGACCGGCAGTCCCTGCAGCGAGTGGCTTTGGAGAAAGTCCTGGAGTCAGACAAACTTAGGGTCTTGGAGGAATGGGTCAAAGGTCACAAGCCGGATCCTTGCATGCCAGGCTCTGTGGCTGCCTGTGTGTGGGGATGGTCAAAGGCAGCCCAGAAACCAGGGCTGGAAGCTGGGCTGAACATGTTTGGGGCAAAAAAGAAAAAAGCATGTGTGTTTTCAGTGAGTCTGTTTTGCAGGCTTGATCAAGAGAGCTGTGGCAATTTGGCATTTGTTACTGTGCAGCCTGCTTTAGAAGGAGAGCTGACTTTCACACATTAAACACCTTTATCATCGTGCCTTTAGAATAAAAGTTATACCTTGTCTTTAAACTCACTTGAGAAAGCCAAGAAGCAACGCGACCCCCACCCCTCCCTCAGCACTCCAGCCAGCGGGGTCCTGCAGCTCCCACCATGCTTGTGGCTCTGGGCCCTGGCTGCACGCAGACATTCCCTGGGAGAATCCAAAACAGCTGGCTGCCAGGCCTCATTAGTGACGCTGATTCAATTAGTGTGGGCAGAGGCCGAGAAGGGGTGTTTTGCTATTTCTCCAAGTGACCCCCTGTGTAGCCAGAGCACACACCATGGCAGAGAGCCAGCCCCTGCCCCCTGAGATGGTGGGGGACCAAGCAAGAAGCAGCTCTGGCTGGCTTTGTCATGAGGGAGGTGCTGCTGCAAAGCCAGAGGTCAGCCTGCCCCGGCCGGTGAGTCCCAATTTGAGTAGAGTGATATTTGCAGCCTCAGAAAATCCTGCGTGTCAGGACCAAAGCAGCACCTGCCCCTGCTGCCAGCTGTTGGGGGCCGCTGGGTCATGAGGAGATGCCAGACCAGTCCACCTGATTTTTTACTTTTACTGATTGATTGATTGATTGAGATGGAGTCTCGCTCTGCCGCCCAGGCTGGAGTGCAGTGGTGTGATCTCGGCTCATTGCAACCTCTGCCTCCCAGGTTCAAGTGATTCTCTTGCCCTCAGCCTCCTGAGTCGCTGGGATTACAGGTGCATGCTACCACACCTGGCTAATTTTTGTATTTTTAGTAGAGATGGAGTTTCACCATGTTGGTCAGGCTGGTCTTGAACTTCTGACCTCGTGATCCACGTGCCTCAGCCTCCCAAAATGCTGCAATCACAGCCATGAGCCACTGCGCCCAGCCGTGAACCTGATTTTTAAGGTTCCAGAAGGACACAGATGTCACTATCTATGGGGTTAGCACTGCCCAGTGCAACTGTCCCTGAGAAGGAGACCCTCAGAGTGGACAGTCCAGCATGGAGCCTAAAACCACAGATCATTCTCGTGTTCATGTCGGTCACCCCCTTGAGTCTCCTCTCCCGCGAAACAGGAACACTAATTCTATCTGGTAGTTAGACTACTGGCCTGGGGTGCATTTCATCTTCCTCGCTTCCTGCATGTTCTCTGCTAGAGAAGCTGAAGCCTGGGGAAACAGCCAACTTTCTGCAGCAGGAGCAGAGTGAGGGGCCTGAATAATTCATAGGCTCGACTCTGGTTCCCCCAAACCAATGGGTTTTTGTAGGAAAGAGTCACTCACATGTAAAGCATTCAGATGTGATTTCTGACACTTCCAGCTGCGAGGATGAGATGTGAAATTCTCAGTTCCTCAACACGCTGCGTGCATTTCTCACCCGCGTTACAGTTCCTTGGGCACTTATCTCGAAGCTTCCTCAGTGGATAGATAAACAAGTCCACATTTTATAAATCTTACTATCTCTTGCAGTATCCTGTCATGGTGCTTTGCGTATGTACAATGCACATTCTATAAATTTTCTTTGCACAGGTGAATGAGTACATAAGTGAACGGCTTTTGCTATCATAAAGGATCATGAACAGAGGGCAGAGCTCTCATACAACTGAACATTTTTGAATGATGCCCAGGTAGCTTACATAAGTCATTTTCATGTGGAAATGTCAAGGGCTTCCTTTCCTTTCAAACTCCACTTTGAAATCCCTAAAAGGCTGCCATGTCCCAGTTTTAAAAAGACATGAAGCACATCTCTTGGCACATGCTTCTGTGCAGGTGAGCCCTCAGTGAGGCGTCCTGGCCCCCGAGTGGACATGCTCCCATCAGCAGTGCCGCTGCTCCAGGTGCTACCACGAGAGCCTTCGTTCAGGGTCTCCTGCCTGCGGACCACCTCTTGCCCCTTCTCCTCAACGTTCTGGCACCTTCTCAACCAACCCAGACCCTCGGATCAGCAGCCTTTGGTAGACATGGGTATAAACGTGTTCTGTGTAAAATTGGGAACAAATAGTCCATGGATACAGAGGCATAGGACAAGTTGGTATTTATACCAGGTTTGAGATGTATAAAGAAGCTGTAAACTAAGTAAGCAAGCCTGTAGACAGCAGCCCGTACAAATGTCAGCCTACAGGAGTGACATGCAGACAGCCTGGGAGGCATGACGCTCGGGGCTCAGTTTCTCATCTTAACACCAACAGGTAACTTTAGCTGTAACCTATTCTGTTTCTTAGTCTCTATGGCCTGACCTGCCTCAAACAGGGATGTGTGTTTGGTTTTTATAGGCCTCTAGGAAAGAAGAATGACTGACCTGAGATACTGTATAGAATAAAATGCCGGAAAGCAAGAGTTTTTTATTACAATGATAGTAATTACTATTACTCTTAAATTCCTCCTAGTTCCCCTAAGAGTCACAAGCCTCTTCTGGGGCAGTGGGAGGGCTGGGTGGGTATTGCTGTCCGGGATGTCCACTTAGAAGCAACCGAGGAGGGTGGCCCAAGGGTTTCTGACAATGAAGGCCACTCAACACTACCCTGAATGTCAAGTGACATTTAAAGGGTGCTCTTCACAAATGTCAACTTACCTTAAGCGCATCATAAGACCACTATATAAAGCAACACACCAATTAGAAGGTGGGGATGAAGGCGTTGGAGCTGGAGAACTTAGAAGCAACAGAAGAGAAAGGAGCAGTGCTCATGGAAGCAGAGTGGGTACATGGAATCATCCGCCCATCTCTCATCAGCGCTAAAGGCAGTCATGGACAGGGTAGCTGCCATGGGGGTGGGAGCATCTGCCTCCTTCCGGCTTCTGTAGTGACAAGCTCCCTGGGAATGGTCCTCCAGCTAGTCCTCAGATGCATTTTCCTCTCCAGGAAGGTTTCTGGGCGAAAGTTAACTGTTGGCATTCACTGAGCACATGGGTATTGTGTGATGCTCTGCCAGACATGGTTCCAGGTGCCAGGATCCCGCAGGAGACCTGGCAGGCAATTCTAACTTAGTGGCTGGCAGCAGGGAGTACTGGGTGTTAACCCTGGCTTCTCCACAACCAGCTCTGTGAATTCTGGCAAATTAACTGAACCACGGGGGCTTGGCTTTCTTCCTGTAAAATGTGAATAAGAATACCTTCCTCGTCAGGGCGACCGTGAGGACTGAGTCAGTTCATGCAAAGAGCTGAGAACAGTGCCCGGTGCAGGACAAGGGCTAGATACATGTTTGCTTGTTTTGACTTCTGCCCTCATGGAATAGAAAGATGATAAATAAGGTGGAAAAGCAAAACGTACGTGTGAGTGGTAAGTGCTGAAGAACACTAATAGTGGGAGGCGGACAGAAAGAGTGTGTATGTGGTGAAGGGAGGAATGATAATTTTGGATAAAGGTCTCACTGAGAGGGTGACATTGGAGAAGAGTCTGGAAGGGAGGGCGAGAGGGCGCCATACACTGTCTAGAGGGAGAGCATTCCAGGCAGAGGGCACATCAAGTGTGGAAACCCTGAGGAAGAGTGAAGGAGGCCAGAAGGGCTCGAGGAGAAGGTAAGAGGGGCAGCAAGGAGAAAGCAGCTCAGAAAGGAAACTGTTCGCAAAGCTCACCTACCGACCAGGACTTCTTGCTAATGTGGCACTGGCTCCCCTCCGCCTGCTGCCTGCGTCGCCTAACAGCAGAGCTCGAGCGGCGCTGCAGACTGACCTGCTCTTGGTGCTGACACCCGATGCTGAGCAGCTGGCCGCGGTGCTCCTCCTGCAGGCGCGCCATCTCCGCCTCGAATTGCAGCTGCAGCCGCTCCTCCAGCTCCTGGAGCTCAGCCTGCTGCTGCCAGCCCAGCTTCTTCACCTCGTCCTCAAACCGCCTCTCCAGCTCCTCCTTCTCCTTTTGTAGTTTCTCGCACTTTGCTGTATGGAAGGCTGGGTGCAAAGTACAAGATCTTTCTTAAAAAAAATGGATAGGAAGTATGGGAAGGACTCGGCCTCCATGGTCAGATCATTGAGGCTGGTGCAATCAACCGGGCGAGGACCTCTGACTTCCGCAGGGCTGCACCGTTTGTTAGTGCCGTCCTTTCTACCCATTAGATCACCACCACAGACACTGGATGTTGAGGAGAAGCTGCAGCCTCAACGAGCTCTGGAGACTTGCCCAAGGTCATCCAGAGGGTGGAAAAGGAGCTGGGAAGGCAAATCTGGGCTTTCTGATGGCAAGGTCACGAGGGCAGGTTTTCAGGTCTGTGGACCACAGACATAAAACATATGGAGTGTCTGGTAAAAACGTAGATGCTGAAATGTGCCTTGGGTGAATCACAGCCCATGAGGGAGGAATTCAGGATCTCAGCTTCTAGCAAAGCCCCTGGGTGACTCTTATGGCCATCAAGGCTTGAGAGCTGCCACTGTGGAAGCTGGGGATAGGAAGAGGGCCTGGCACCTAAGGCTAGTCTCTTCCGGCTAAAATGCCAAACAGGACAATCTCCAAGAAGGTGTGGGGGTTTCCTTTCAGGTACCCTGAAGTTTTCTGCTCGCTATCTGTTTGGCATAGGCACTCCACCCCTAACCACAAAGTCGTGGTTTGCTTCAAGTGTGACAGGTGACAACAGGGCATGGAGCAATGACACCAGCCACCATGGCCCCTGCCTGAGCTCCCCTTCTGAACCTGTTCTGTCTTAGTGTCTGTGCCTCCCCAGTGCTGTGGGCAAAAGCCGAGTGCTTCCATTCCAAAGACCTCTTCCCGAACTGCACACCTGCTTCCAAGACCTTGACAATCTACTACGTCTAGGTCAAATGGGGCTGATTACGTACACACCCAAATGCAAATGCCAAGGTAGGCAGACATCATTTACATTCTGCAAAGGTCTAGCATGCTCACTGCTCTGTGCTACAAACTGGGAGACACTGGCATTTACGTGAAAATAGAGTGAGCAGGTATAAGTGCTGATTAACTGTAATCCACACCCTAGTGGTGGTTAGCGATGACAGAAATATACATCCAAGGTTGCTAGATAGCATTTGAAACACCCTAATCAGAAGTCCCAGGCTAGAGAGGCAGCTAATTAAAGGGCTTCTTTGCCACATTTGGCTCTGAAAAATTCAATTAGCATAAGGGTTGTTAACGTTTTTTTTTTCCTCTGGTGAGATAAGTGGTAGATTGGGTAGACACTGTACAGGCACCTTGCCCTTCGCATGAAGGGTGTGTAAGAACCTGGCCGGCCCAGCAGCCTAACACTGTCCCTGGTGGTCTTCCTAGCCCGCCCGAGGGCTTCCATTAGGCCAGTGTCCCACATCCCATCATTTAATGAAGGACTCTGGTCTGCCAATACCATCAGGGCACACCGAGGGCAGGGTGGTGGGAGCTGCTCATTCCATGTGCAGGCAGTCAGGAGAGGCGCTGTAGGCAGAGAATGTACAGGCGAAAACCAAACTGACTTTAAAAGACCTCTGGCTTTTGATTAGCGCCTTGCACCAACAATTCTAAACAATATTGGTGGAAAAATATTCCTCCTCAAAAAAGCTTTTGTTGCTCTAAGTTCTGAACAATTTCTACAGTGACTTACCTTTCAGGTTTTTGACTTGTTGAGGGCTTTTTATTTTTTTAATCACACACAGAGAGAACACATAGAAGTACAGTATAAGGATATTATTATATAATAAAAATAATTTTAAAAGGACCCCCCCCCCCCTTTTTTTTTTCCTGGAACCATTCGAGAGTAAGATGCTGACCTGCTGAATGTGAGCCCATCTCCCAGGGCACATTCCCTACAAATAAGAGTTTTGGACTCAACCACAGAACTGTCATCAAATTCAGGAAAGATACTCTGCTACAGTAGTGCCACCCAGTGCTCAGACCCTCTTAAGTTTCATAGGTTGTTCTGATGACGTCCTTTCCAGAAAAGGAATTCAGCCCTGAATCACAAGTTGCACCAAAGGAGGCTCCTGTCTCCTTCGTCTGCTTCAGGCTGGGAGAGTTCCTCAGTCTTTCCTTGACTTTTAGAACCTGAATTTTAAAGACAACTGGCCAGGAATGTTGTAGAATGTCTCTGAATGTAGTGCATTGGATGTTTTCTTCCCATTCCATTGAGCTCACGCCTGTTTGGCAGGAATATTACAGAAGTGGCACTGAATTCTTCTCAATTAATACATCTAAATAATTTCTTGAACATGGAAATTTCTTCTTTTTAAATTCTTTATGTAGTGAGTCAGGAAAATAATGTGTATTACTGAATATTACATGGTGATGCTGAAAATAATTTTGTGGTATAGACAGGGTGTTAAAAATGGTCCATTTGGGGTATCAAATTAGGTGTGCCTCAAATATATATATATATATATATATATATATATATATATATATATATATATTAGTGTCACATCTGCTGCAAGTAGATCTTTTACCTGAGGTATTTCTAAGGAGCACAGTGCTGGAAGGCACCAAGCTTCAGAGCACAGGTAAGAAGCTGACATTTTCCTTGCCTGCTAGGAATTATTAGTATGAAAGGCAAACTTGGTCAGATACTTTGTGGTACCTGGTGCTGAGGTCGTGGCAGGGGGACCCCCAGAGTCCTCCACTTCCTCTGGTTACCAGAGGCTACCGTCCCCACACAAGGAACTTAATGAACAATGACTGATAGGCAATGTGGCTCAGGGGTGGTGGTGGTGAGGACACGCCTATTCCCGGGAGTTCTGAGACCCCAGCTTACTCAGGCTCCAGCTCTCCCTAAAGACCCTCCAACCAAAAAAAATAAGCGACCAGGATTCCACCACAGAATTGAGCTAGTGAACAAAGCTCTCATGATTCAGAGAAGAGGGAAGAGGTACATGTGTAAAGACAGGTTTATCCTGGGATGAATGGTGTTACGAGAACAGAACAAAGACCGTAGAATGTCAATTAAGAAACAGTGATTGACAGATTGACACAATGCCAAATTAAGTCAAGTAGAGAAGAAAGAATTTTATGTACCTTGGGAGAAAGCACAGAGTCACCCTACAGACAAAAACTTGAGCCCCTGCTTAGGGCAGCCCAGGGAATGAGCCCCATGTGGACTCCCCAGCGCACGGGGTGGTCTGCAAGGCACTCTTGCCTCTACAGTTCAGTGTGAACTAGCTTCATAGTGTCCTCTGCCTCACGCATCACGTACCTATGAATGGGATAAGTAAAGCAGTGACCTCGACGTGTTTGCTTGTATTCAGGTCTACCAAGAAGCTCACTGAGAGGTGACACACATGGCCAAGGAATATGAAAAAAAGGTCAGTGCCCTTCTTGCAAATTGAAGCAGGAAACCATTTTTCATCTACAAGGCTGATAAAGATGAGATGTTCTGCTAATCCAGGAAGAGTATCAGGAAACTGTCACTCAAAGGACTGTAGGTGAAATGTAATTGATACAGCTACTTTGGAGGGCAAAGATATCTTTCAAAATTTAAATGACAGGGATAGCAGTATTAGAGGCGGGAGATAAAGAATCTGGGTTTCTTTTAGGGGTGATGAAAATGTTCTAAAACGGATTGTGGTGACAGTTTCCCACGACTCTGAATATACTGAAAACCACCAAACTGTACACTTGGGTGGGTCGTATAGCAGATGAATTATATCTCAATAAAATTTTTACCAAAAGAGAGGAAGAACATTTTTTAAAAACTAACGAGACATGCAATATATCTCAGAGGATAAATTTAGATGTTTTTATAGAAGAAAAGTTCATATTCTGATTTTAAAACTCTATATAATAATGGTGAAGATAAATGCTGGCAAGATAAAACAACAATGAAAACGCTACCACAACACTGTTGTCTACACACACACACACACACACCCCCACACACACCCCTACGGATATACAGCCATGCATTGCTTAATGATGTGGATATGTTCTGAGAGATGCTTTATTAGGAAATCTCATCATTGTGCAGACATCTTGGAGTGTACTCACACACACCTAGATGGCACAGCCTCCTACACACCTGGGCTATATGGTGTAGCCGATTATTCCCAGGCTACAGACCTGTGGAGCATGTTGCTGTACTGAATACTGTAGGAAGTTATAACATAACGATAAGTATTTGTGAATCTAAACATATCTACACATTAACAAGGTGCAGTGAAAATATGGAATAAAAGATAAAAACCGGAACACCTGCACAGGGTACTTACCCTGAACGAAGCTTGCCGGACTGGAAGCTGCTCTGCTGAGTGGGGAGTGGTGAGTGAGTGGTGAGTGATGGCCTGGGACATGACTGGGTGCTACTGGAGACTTTACAAACCCTGTGCACTGAGGCCACACTAGATCTCTTTAAAAAAACATTTTTCTGTCCTCAAAATAAGTTAACCTTAGCTTACCATAACCTTTTCACCTTACAAACTTTTTAGTTTTTTCAAACTCTTTGATCCTTTTTAAATAACACTTAGCCTAAATGCAAATATACTGTAAAGCTGTTCAAACATGCTTTCTCTTTATATCATTATTATAAAGGCTTTTTTCTATTTTTTAAATTTTTATTTTCTTTTTATGCATTTTTGTGAAAAACTAGGACACAAATGCACATATTAGCCTCAGCCTGCACAGGCTCGGGACCATCAACAGCTCTGTCTTTCTCTGTCTTCCACACTCCACATCTCGTCCCCCTGGAAGGTCCTCAGGGGCAGTAACACCCACAGAGCTGCCATCTCCTAGGGAAACAATGCCTTCCTCGGCAGTACCGCCTGAAGGATCGGCCTGAGGCTGTTTTACAGTAAATGTTTGTTTTATAATAAACAGAAGGAGTGGCCTCTAAAATAATGATAAAAATATAGCATCATAAATACATAAACCAGTAACAAAGTCATAGTATTAGGTACTGAACGTAACTGTATGTGCTAGACTCTTTTTTTTTTTTTTTCTTTTTTTTTTTTATTGCATTTTAGGTTTTGGGGTACATGTGATGAACATGCAAGATTGTTGCATAGGTACACACATGGCAGTGTGCTTTGCTGCCTTCCGTCCCCTCACCTGTATCTGTCATTTCTCCCCATGCTATCTCTTCCCACCTCCCCACCCCCCGCCCCTCCCCCATTTCCCCCCAACGGACCCCAGTGTGTAGTGCTCCCCTCCCTGTGTCCATGTGTTCTCATTGTTCAACACCCGCCTATGAGCGAGAATATACGGTGTTTGATTTTCTGCTCTTGTGTCAGTTTGCTGAGAATGATGGTTTCCAGGTTCATCCATGTCCCTATAAAGGACGTGAACTCATCGTTTTTGATGGCTGCACTCTTATACAGTTAGCAGCTCGTTAGGTTTGTTGATAGCAGCATCACCACAAAGCTATGAGTAAAGCGTTGGGTAATGAGGCTCTGACGTCCCTAGGTGACAGAAACTTTTCAGCTTCATTATAATCTTGTGGGATCACCTTTGCACATGAGGTCTGTTGTTGACTGCAGTGTTGTTACATGGTGCATGGCTATACATGGAACCTAGGAATCACTCTTTCCTCTTCTTAGCTAGAGATACGTTCAGCACATAAACCTTACATGAAAATGACAACAACATTGCAAATCATTTGTCTTTAGAAAGTACTGTTTTGCCTGAAAAAAATCATTTATCCCATGCCAGTTTCAGTAGCTTTAACTCCAGAAGAGCAAGGCAGTAAGCAATAAGCTGACTTGTGTAGATGGAATAAAACTGAAAGTATATAAATGAATAAAAACAAGTGATTGGCATTGGTGAAAAAATTAAATGACACATATCTTCTAACACAGTAAGTTCACAAGTGCATAAAAAATTGGGTCAAGGACAACCACTGTAGCATAATTTGCCTTAGGGAACTAGTTAGTAGGGGGCTAGTTAAATGATGATGACAAATCCAGTACACATACAGGCTGAATCCTATGCCAGTGGGATAGGCGTAACCAGTGAAAAGATAAGGCAGATCTTTTTGTCGTATCATGAAATGATCTCTGTGATCTATTGTTAACCAAGAAAAGGCAAGATGCAAAACAGTGTAATTGCAAAATTACATTTGTGATAAAAATGTGTCTACAGTTCTACTCTTTCTCCTTTGGTAGGCTGGGTGCCAAGGTACAGGATTCACTGTATATTGAATTCCTGTAATGATATATATTTCCTTACATCCCTATTTATTGTTTGCATGGCTTAGAAGTAAAAAGGTTTTTAAAATTATTGTCGTAATTAAGAGAAGTCTGGGTTTTCAAAAGTTCTGGTATCCAGTGGTCAGATTTTAAACTTTAACTTGTCGTTTTAGCCATGTCAGTGGTAAGATGATTCATGGGCCAGGCACTCTACTAGGGGCTAAGAAATGATTGGTTTTCATTCTAGGGCTGTCTCTGAACTGCACTATTGCCTTAAATAAATCACAAACTGGGTGGACCTCAGTTTTGCTGTCTACAAAGTGGCGAAGTAATCACTTTTTGCACGTACAGCTCCAATCCCCAAATTCCCAGTTGCTATTATACATGAGAGGTGAAGCTTACATTCTTCCAGCGGCTCTCTGCTGTGAGCCCCAGGCCTACGGAAAATACTGGATGATAAGAGCAGCTGGTACCAGGGGAAACAGCTCCAATAATAGAGTCCCTAAAAAAATGAATATCCTGTTGCCTCTAGCAAGCCTTCAGAAACCTATGTGGGCACTTTTCAAAACGAGATTAATGTAAGCTAATTTAACAGCATTAGACAACACGTGGAGTCTCACTTTCATTATTCCTATTCATGTGAAAACATTTAGTCCTTCAGAGTGAAAGGCAGACACCTCTATCATAAATATCTGGAATCTAGGGAGCTGAGAAAATAAATTTTCAGGTAATCAGATTGTGATTGGCTAAGAGAATGTAACATATCTAATTCAGAAGCATAAATCTGAAAAGCAAAAGTAGGATTAGAATCTGTTGTACAGTTTTAATAACTGATTTTATTGACAATGAATAATGCACATACATCTGATATGGAAATACCTAAAATATTGTTAAAACTGCATTTGGAACATCCTCTGACATATATAATATAAAGATATCAATCTACCAACTTATGAGTGTAAACTAGTAAGACGTAGTGTGATCCTTGAGACAATAGCAGAGTAAAATTGCTGTTGGAAGCATTTATAAGACAAGCCTAATTTCAGCCACAGTTCATAAATTAAGTGAGCAGAAGAAGGCTCAGAGAGTAAGATCAATTTGATCTCAATGATTGTCCCAATTATCTTTAGAATAATTATTCGTAACTCTTCATTTTTTTTCCAAAGAGGCAGCAAAAATTGGTGGTTACAGCCCTAGATTGAAACAAAAGAGAACTATCTGACTCTATAGCTCATAATAAAATCATAAATAAGAATATTATGTGGCCTTTTATGTCATAGGGAATGCCTTATATATGATAGTTATAAAATAAATGGTGAAGCAACACTTTGTGTTTATATAATGTATATACATGTTACCATTATATATACACACACACAGTATATATTATTTATATATTTACATGCACATTATGCAAAATATATATAGGTCAGTATAATAGTTACTATAGTTACATACTGATGAAAGTCAATACCACAGTTAGATGAAAGATTACGCTGTTTCTTCAAGAGACTAGGATTAATTGAAAAGACAATATAACTGTCAAGGACAAAATTAAATTAAAAAAATTACCCATAATGTTGCTATACAAAGAAAATAAAAGTTTAAATTATGTAATCCCTTCATAGCATTTCAGTGAACTCTCAACATCCTGTTAGGAATTTCCCATGTCTTCCAACCAACATTTTATGGCTACCTTACATTCTCCTGTGGATGTAACACAATTTATAACTCTCTCATTATTGCACAATTAGTTTGTTTCCAAGATTCGCCATTATAGACAATGCAACAAACATGTTCGCTCATATATCATTTTGCTTTGTTCATTTGGGATACATTCCCAGGGGTAAAATTACACGAGATTAAATGTTATGAATATCTTTAGGCAGCACATGGTTTTTCTTTTTTGGTGGCAGAGATCCTTGTTAACAAACCTGTGACCACCAGACGGCGCTACACTGCCTGAAAAATACCCTCTGGTGGCAAATGTCTTTGTCCAAACCTTAGATCACAGGAAAGTCCGCAAGGTGGTCAGGGTGGTTTACATGAAACACAATTGCCTGGGATTCCGGACACACCACCCTGTAGAGACTTACTCTATCTAATTACTGATTTTTTAAATGACAATGTTAACAAGAGAGAAAGGAATGAATGAAAATGAAGAATCAAAGTTCTGGGCCATGGCCAGTCACAGTGGCTCACGACTGTAATCCCAGCACTTTGGGAGGCCAAGGCATGTGGATCACCTGAGGTCAGGAGTTGGAGACCAGCCTGGCCAACATGGCGAAATCCATACTAAAAATACAAAAATTAGCCAGGCATGGTGGCATGTGCCTGTAATCCCAGCTACTCGGGAAGCTGAGGCAAGAGAATCGCTTGAATTCAGGAGGCAGAGGCTGCAGTGAGCCAAGATCACACCACTGCACTCCAGCCTGGGCCACAGAGCAAGACTGCAACTCAAAAACAACAACAGCAACAACACAGAAAGTTCATGGACCGAGAGTGAAAGAGCAAGAGTCATCGGGGCTCTTGTCGCCTCTACAGGTCCCTGCAGCATCTCCAGGGCCTGGTGACTAAAAGGGAGCTGGCACTGTGAAAATCACAGCTGGCATCTGCGAGTGCTTCCTGGGTGACAAGCACCTGCCTCGTCTAAATAGGTACTGTTAGCCACAGGAAGCCTACTAGGGGTCCCATCAGTAGCCTGATCTGTTTGCAAAGAGCAGGCAGGGGCTCAGAAGGAGGGTCTAAGTGACCTAAGATCAATGTATGGGAGGGCTAGGCCTGCAGAGCAGAGGTTGGATCACAGGCCTCGGCCTCTCCTCTCCTCCACCCCTCCGGTGGGGGCCTCCATGATGCACCTGTGCGAGACTATTGAGAGGGAGGACAATGCCTCACCAGAGCTTCCTAAAAACGCCCATTGTTGTGAACTGTAACACGTCTCTTCACCTGTCTGTCTCCCTCAGCAGTGGACAAAGACAGCACTATCCTCATGTTTGTATCTGTGTTCAGACAGGCAGGCCAACAGTCAATAAACTGGCACTGACTTTGTCACCTCCTGTGTGACAAGCATAGTTCTCAGCATGGTAGAGAACAGACGCTGTCATAGTGGGCAAACAAATGAGCAAAAATTGTAGAAAGCAAAATTTCATTTCATTGTATTTTTTTGGAGACAGGGTCTCACTCTTGCCCAGGCAGGAGTACAGTGGCGTGATCTCAGCTCACAGTAACCTCCACCTCCTGGGTTCAAGCAATTTTCCTGCTTCAGCCTCCTGAGTAGCTGGGATTACAGGTGTGTGCCACCAGGCCTGGCTATTTTTTGTATTTTTAGTAGAGACAGGGTTTCACCATGTCGGCCAGGCTGGTCTCAAACTCCTGACCTCAAGTGATCCACCTGCCTCGGCCTCCCAAAGTGCTGGGATCACAGGCATGAGCCACTGTGTCCGACCAGAAAGCAAAATATCAGATAATGAGAACTTTAGATAAGTGCAGTAAAGAAACTGAAATAGGGGCAAGGCTAGGCAAAGATCAGGGAAAGAGGAAGGCAAGTACAGCTGGAGTGGATGACGAAAGCTGTTCAGAGAAGAGGCCATTCAAACAGACTTGAGTGACAGAGAAGAATGTAGAGAGATGGGGGAGTCCCAGGTAGAAAGAACTGCAGATGCCAAGGTCTTGAGATGCGAACAACTCTGGCATACTGCCGATGGAGAGACAACCAGTGGGGCCTTAGTGTCCGTAGAGGAGAGCGGAGGGAGGGGAAGTTCCAGAGGAAGGTAGGGACCCGTCACGCAGGGCCTGTGGTCCCTGAAAGGAGTCAGGGACTCAGGTGACAAAGGAAAGGCCCCAGAGAGTATCAAACAGGGGATAACAGGAATTAATGAAGCTTTTAAATCCCTGTGGTAGTTGCATGAAGAATAGAGTGCAGGAGGCAAGGATGGAGGCAAGTCAATCAGTGAGGAGAATGATTTTGGAGCTCAGGTGGTGAGAAGTAATGGTGACCTGGACTCAGGCTGTTGCAAGGTGGGGAATGGATTGATGCAGGATGCATTTGGGAGGCAAAGATAAATTGACTTGCTCATGGATCAGATAAGTGAGACAAGGGACAGACAGGAATCTTACAGGGGAATTCCCCTCTGGGTCACAATACTCAGGAGGGGCCTTTCTGGATGTTGAAGGTTGCCAATTAGTATGAAAAATATAAAATTCAGGACTGCTAAATTTTGATAAGCCTTTCATGATGAATGATGGTGTCACCCGGTCCACAGGCTGTGCTGTATTTTATACAGTACTGAGTTATTAAAAGCGCGGAGCCTCATGATGGACTCTAGCTATTAAATTCCCCCAGTGAGGTGGGGCAGGTGAATAGTTGTGTTTTTTCTCTCTGAGGGTCTGTAAACAGTTTGTGAAGGGATATTTGAGATTTGGCTGTAGTAAGAAGGGCATTTTGTAGCTGTTAGGAGTTTGGGATGCGATATAGCCAATACAGAAAGATTTCTTATCCAGGTGGTGTTTTAAAGCACACTGATACTTCCTTCCCTGTGAGCCAAACTTTGAGAACACAGCCCCTAAACTGGATGATGACAGAGGCCTCCAGATCCACAAATCCATGTCAGAAGTGCTGTACTGAAGTCTCACCCCCTACTTTTCTTTTTTTAAAACATTTAAATTTTATTTATCTTTATTATTATTATTTAGAGACAGGGTCTTGCTCTGTCACCCAGGCCGGAGTGCAGTGGCGCAATCATGGCTCACTGCAGCCTGGAACTCTTGGGCTCAAATGACCCTCCCTCCTTGGCCTCCCAAATTGCTGGGATTACGGGTGTGAGCCACTGCACCCAGCCTTCTTTCTTTAATAACTTACTGTATACTGAATTCCTGCAGGTCAGCGTTTCCAGATAAAGAGAGATTAGAAGGGGCGGGTAGAAAAAGTGAAAGTTCAGGAAGGGAAGTGGTCAGAGGAGGGAGGAGAAGGATAAAGCAGAAGCCGGGCCGGGAAGGCAGGCCAGAAGCCTCTGGCCCTGGCTCTGTGCACATCAGCTGTGGGAGCTTCAGCAAGGCACTGGCCTCTCAGGGGCCTGACATTCTCATCTGTCAAATGAGGAGGTCAGGCACCGTCAGTATTCTGTCTTAGCCCCTTTCTGTCCTATCATCCTAAAATTCTATGGGTATTGTGATGATGCATGGGTATATATTGCATCCACTGTCTTCTGTTAAAGCAAACAGGGAAAGGTGTGCCAGTGCTTATTATAATTTCCTTCCAAAATGGGCAACTAAAGAGATAAGCTTCAGGCCAGGCGCAGTGACTCATGCTTGTAATCCCAGCACTTTGGGAGGCCAAGGCGGGTGGATCACCTGAGGTCAGGGGTTCGAGACCAGCCTGGCCAACATGGTGAAACCCGGCCTCTACTAAAAATACAAAAATTAGCCAGGTGTGGTGGCAGGCATCTGTAATCCCAGCTACTCGGGAGGCTGACACAGGAGAATCGCTTGAACCCAGGAGGTGGAGGATGCGGTGAGCTGAGATTGTGCCATTGCACTCCTGCCTGGGTGACACAGTGTGACTCTGTCTCAAAAAAAAAAAAAAAAAAAAAAAGATAATCTTAAATTACAGGAAAAACGTGCTTTTGCAGAATCACTTCATGTCCCAATGACATGAGAGATTCATAGCAATATCAATGCTTGGCATCTGTATGAGTTTCATAGGATATAAAGGTCTTTAACACACAATGTTAATTTGTTTAACCTTCACTGCATATTGCAAAGCTGGGTGAAGCAGGCATTTACCCTCTGATTTAATAGAAGAAATGGAGGCTTGGAGGGGTTCAGTGACTCATCTAAGCTAACACAGCTAGAAAGAGACCAGCCAGGACTCAGTCCAGGTGCTCAAATCTCAATAATGCGTGTGTCTGTTTTTTTTTTTTTTTTTTTTTTTTTGAGACGGGGTCTCACCCTGTCACTGGGGCTGCAGTGCAGTGATGCAATCTCCGTTCTCTGCAACCTCTGCACAGCCCAGGTTCAAACAATTCTCCTGCCTCAGCCTCCCGAGTAGCTGGGACTACAGATGCCCCCCACCACATCTGGCTATTTTTTTTATTTTTAGTAAAGACGGGGTTTCACTATGTTGGCTAGGCTTGTCTAGAACTCCTGACCTCAAGTGATCCACCCGCCTCAGCCTCCCACAGTCCTAGGATTATAGGCGTGAACCACTGTGCCCACTTCAATAATGCTCTTTTGAAGAATAATAATACTGTTATTCTGCTATATGCTTTGGAAGAATGGAAACGAAGAACAAAACTTCTGATTAGTTAAGCTCTTTTTTAGTAATAAATACTTGGCCATGTTATGTATTCTTTTGGGATCTTTTTGTGTTTTTTGAGGCAGGGTCTCCCTCTATCACCCAGGCTGGAGTGCAGTGGTGTGATCACGGCTCACTGCAGCCTCCACCTCCCAGGCTCACATGATCTTCCCACCTCAGCCCCACCATCAATGCTGGGACTATAGGTGCGCGCCACCACACCTGGCTAATTTTCGTATTTTCTTGTAGAGACAGGGTTTCTCAGCGTTGCCCCAGCTGGTCTTAAACTCCTTGGCTCAAGCTATCCACTTGCCTCACCCCCGCAAAGTGTTGGGATTATAGGTGTGAGTCGCCGCACCCGGCCTCATTTTGTGTATTCTTTTTTTTGGGGGGTGGGGGGGCGAGTCTTGCTCTGTTGCCAGGCTGGAGTGTAGTGGCATGATCTCAGCACATTGCAACCTCCATCTCCCGGGTTCAAGAAATTCCCCTGTCCCAGCCTCCTGAGTAGGGCATGTGCCACTATCTTTTTAGTAGAGATGGGGTTTCACCATGGTCAGGATGGTCTCGATCTCCTGACCTCTTGATTCGCCTGTCTCAGTCTCCCAAAGTGCTGGGATTACAGGAATGAGCCACCATGCCTGGCTTCATTTTGTGTATTCTTAAACTAGAGGATAAACATTTCAACAAATGGATAATGACTGATCCTGTGTGTGAATATAATTGCAAGGTTATAACTAACCTTCTTGGTCTGAAAGGAGAAAAATACAAGAATGATTTATGGAGGCAAAGGAAGAAAGGGGAAAATGGATTTAAGAGGATGGTTACAATTAGGAGTTTTTGTAAAGAAAAAAGAATGCTGCCCAAGTGAGAACTAATAACACTACTGCCCATAAAGAGGAAATGGTTTAACAGGAAACGGTTTTGCAGAGAGCCCATTTCTCTCTTCCTCCACGTTGATTTGGGCTTGCAGAGTTTTAAAGATCTCCACGGCACGGGTTCATATGATACACTACAAGGGGGCCATCCAGAAAGCCCGGACATGGGAAAGGGCAGATAATGGCTCCCTGTGATCGCAGTGGTTGAACATTTACTAGTTTTAAATTCTTTTCCCTGTGCAAACTGGCATTGAAAAATGACTTTTAATCTCATCTCAAATGAATATTTGTTACATAGATTATAAGGTAACATCACCTCCATGTTGAACATCCCTTTTAGAAAGAGCTTTTAACCAATTACTGAAAAATGTTTAGACGGAGGCGCCTTCGTCGTGTAGAATTGCCCTATAGGGGTCTAAAAAATGGACTCCCGTGACCCAGTCATTTAATAAGCTTCACAGTTTGGAGGGGCCTCTTTCCACAACCTGTCGCTAACTTCCTTCCTCTGTCCCACAGTTTGGGTGGCCTTATTTGCTCCTAGGTGAGTAGGAGACTAAGTGGTTGCCAGATAATAAATCTGAAGGCATTTGATACTGAGAGGCTCACATTTTTTATTCCTTTTTTCTTTTAGGTTGTCAAATGCAAAGTGTATTTTCCACAGGACATGGGAGGCACCTTTCTTTCTTTTCGTTTTTTGAGGCGGGGCTGGAGTGCAGTGGCGCAATCTTGACTCACTGCGAACTCCACCTTCCAGGCTCAAGCGATCTTCTGATCCCTGCCTCCCTAGTAGCTGGTACTACACACATGCACCACCGCACCTGGCTAATTTTTTCTAGTTTGTTAGAGATGGGGTTTCACCATGTTGCCTATGCTGGTCTCAAACTCCTGAGCTCAAGTGATCCACTTGCCTCGGCCTCCCAAACTGCTGGAATTATAGGCGTGAGCCACCACGCCTGGCCATGTGATGGTCTTTATTATTCATGAGTTTACTGCCTTTAATTTTGCACGGGAATGGATTTATGTTTTAAATTTACAGAATCTAACTTTAAACATGAAAGGCACGATTTTCCTCATCAACTCATCCCAGCTTCTCCTGATTACAATCAAATACTTCAAATGGATTCCTTGGAACAAAAGAGATCACCTTGAATTATTTCTGCCCAGGAACTTTTAGGCATAGGCACAGAAGCAGCAAGGTTTTCAGGCAGTTACCAAGAGCCCAAGAGTGTGTTGATGGCAATGGCTGATAAAAACGTCTGTCCAGAGCCCTGGCTAGACCTCAGCTGGGCTGCCTTCATCTACAGATTTCCATCACTTGGTGCAATGCCAGGCACATGGCACATTTCCATAAATATGTGCTAACTGGAAACAAAGCAAGGAGATACCTTCCTGCAGAGTCCTCAAAAGGTGGGAGGTGGCCTGTTCCCAAGGGGCAGGACTGTCTGAGACAGAGGCATTGGAGAGCCACATCCCCTTCGAGGATAACGTCCCACCTTCAGATGCTGGATGTCCTGGCCAATGGGTGTGTGTCCCCACTGCAAGCATGAATCCCATTTCATTGGTAATTGTCTCCTCCTGGAATGTGTCTAGAACAAAACAGCTTTCGTGGGAATTGCTATGCCCATGGTCGGGGTTTCTCCCTGGAGCCTTGGCTTCCTGCCAGCAGGCACACTGTTCTAACTTAGACAGTCACAAAGACAGAGTGGACATTTAGAGAAGTGACCTTCAACTAGACAATGAAGGCAATGCAACCTCATGGAGCAGAGGCCAGGATTAAATTTATTTACGTTCATGAAGCCCCCACCACAGCGGCTGGCTGGCTCTGGCCCTCGCCAAGGTCACTGATGGTCAAGTGGAAGGAGCAGGGCCTGAGGAGTTTCAGGACATGAGGCTAGAAAGAACAGAGTTAGAGGAAAAACAAAAACAAATTGGGACCAGATGATGCATCATCCAAACCCCAGGGCACAAAACAGGGCTGGACATGTAAATCCTCGACAGGGCAGAAATACTCATGTGCAAAGATTGTAATTTTAAGGGTAGCCTACGCAGTTACCAGGTGTGAAAGGCATTACAGGGGGTGCCTGCAGCTATGGCATTTCTCCCAGTGCTGCGTAAGGAACACACAACTGTCTAACAGCATGGGCTTTTGTGTCCAATGCACTGGAGCTTGAGGCCTGCTCACTGCTTACCCGCTGATGCTCCTGTGCAGGGATTTAAGCCCTCTAAGCCTCGGTGTCCCCATCTGTAAAATGGGGATTGCACCAGGACTCCTCTCCTAGGGCTAGTGTGAGGTTTAAATGGGATAACTCATAGTAAGTGCTCAGCACCATGCCTGGCTGCTTTTAGTCATTCAATAAATATTAGCTGAGGCACTCACTGTTGATGGCTTCACAGCTAATGGGTGCTGAGCCCTCATTACGCACTGGCTGCTCTACTGCATCGTCTGTGTAGAGAGGGTTATTGAGCATCATAAAAGTTCTGTGAAGTAGGTGTGATTCCTGCTTAATTTTCCCAAATTACAAAAGAGGAATCTGAGCGGCAGAACCAAGTCCATCCAAATCTGTGGCATCTCAAACCCATTCTCCTGACGGCAGGAGGCCGCATCGACCTGTCCTAAGCCAGTGCTTCTCAAACTCGAGCATGCCATAGAATTAGCATGGCTGCTTAAAACAAATTTCTAGGCCTTACACCCAGAATTTCCGATTCCGCAGGGCCTGAGAATCTGTATTTCTAACAAGTTCGCAGGTGATGCTGATGCGGCTGGTCGAGAGACCACACTTTGAGAAGCACTGCTCTAAGCAAAGACAGTGCCTCTTAAACTGCAATACCAATGATCGGAAGATCCTGTTAAAATGCAGATGCTATTTCAGGCTGTGAATTAGTTGGAGTGGAATCTGAGTCTGCATTTCAAACAAGCCCCCAGGGGACAGTGTCCCTGCTGCTCTAGAGACCCCTCTTGGGATCACAAGGCCCTACGTCTCTGTACTCAGGACTCGGGACCACAGAGCTCTGCCTGCTCTGGCGTGTGTGAGACCAATAGCCTTTATCAGTTGTGCCAGGAAGGTTGCTTAGAAACAGAGCAGAGAGCAGACGGTGCCCTATCAGATTACAGAGACCTGCCTGGGTTGCCACTCTGACCCTCCTACCTGTCTGAATTCTAGACCTTCTTGTTCTCTCTCCCTGGCTTGAGCCCCTACTCCTGGCCCTGGGACTATGTTCACACTTGAACCTGAGGCTGTGTCCTCCTGGCTAGCTGAGTCTCAGGTGACTGAATTTGCTTTGAGGCTCCCGCCTTCAGCTTCCCATCCTCCACACCTCTTAGTTAAGAGTCACAGAGTGACCCTGTTTCTGCTCTTGGGCACCTGCTCACATGCGTCCTCTGCACGCCTGTTACCAGCCTCCTGGCAGGCACCTTCCAGGTCAAGCATGGCCTGCTCAGCACCACAACCTTCAGATCCTGTCCGG
The DNA here is from genome assembly GCF_048565385.1 of Saimiri boliviensis. NCBI lineage: Eukaryota > Metazoa > Chordata > Mammalia > Primates > Cebidae > Saimiri > Saimiri boliviensis. Next base: position 79,386,716 of record NC_133464.1, read on the forward strand.
AGCTGGCAGCCAAGACCTCCACTGGCCTTCAGAGTCTGCAGGAATGGCTCTACCACATCGCTTCCACCAGCCAACATCTATCATTTCTTTCTTTCTTTCTTTTTTTTGAGACACAGTCTTACTTTGTTGCTCATGTAGGAGTTCAGTGGTGTGATCTCAGCTCACTGCAACCTCTGCCTCCCAGGTTCAAGCGATTGCCTCAGCCTCCTGAGTAGCTGGGATTACAGGCACATGCCATCACACCGGGCAAATTTTTATATTTTTAGTAGAGACAGGGTTTAGCCATGTTGGCCAGGCTGGTCTGGAACTCCTGACCAAAAGTGATCCACCTGCCTTAGCCTTCCAGAGTGCTGGGATTACAGGCATGAGCCACCATATCTGTCATTTTGAAGGCTCCCCTTTCTTTGTTCAGAAGAGGCACTGTGCTGAAGTGGTCAAGAGTGTGGGCTCAGAAGTCAGAGGACTTGGGATTGAATCTGCCTCTAGCCTTCAGTCGCCATGTGACCTAGGCCAAGTGACCTAGCTCCGGGCCTCAGTTTCCTCAGCTATAAAATGCCCCAATAGGGTGTGTGCCCTTGGAGCCTACTTAGCTGGGAACACTAAAGTCAACAGGCACAAAGCTCTCTTGTTCCTCATTCTGAAACTAAAAATAATCTTCCTTTTAGAAGAAGTGTCTCATTCAAGGTGATATTCCTTGATGACCATTTCTCACACTCTTGGATCTGTGACCTCTCTAGGAGTCTCCTGTGGCCACTCTAACAAATTCCCGCCAACTCAGGGGCTTAAAACAACTCTACTTTATGACCCCACAGTGCTGGAGGTCAGAAGAAGCCTGAACTGGTCTCACTAGGCTCAAATCAAGGTGTCAGCGGGCTGCGCTCCCTTTGGAGGCTCCTGGGAGAATACATCTCCTCCCCTTTACCAGCCCCTCGAGGCCACCTGTGTTCCTTGGCTCGTGGCCCCTTCCTCCATTAGATGCACCAACAGGGCAGAATCTGCAGATTAGCAAATCTCTCTCTCTGACCTCTGTTTCCATCCTCACATTTTCTCCCTCTCCGAGCCTATAACTTCCCTCTTTTAAGAACCCTTATGATTCCACTGGGCCCCAAAGGACACTCTTCCCATCTCAAGATTCCTATCTTAATCATACCTGCAAAGGCCATTAACCACAGGAGGTAACACACGCTCAGGCTCTGGGGACTAGAACAAGGACATAATTGGGGACGTTGGTCAGTCTGGTGCCCCTCTGCAATTTCTCCTGAGCCTCATTCCCTGCGATTCCCTCTGGCACTAGAGGTTTCACTTGGGATCCACACACACAGCCTCTACAAATGGTGGTGTCTCTCTTCTCTTTCCCAAGCAGAACAAGACCACACAAAAGCACAGCCTTCCCTCCTATGATGTCTTCTAGCTATGTGGCCACCCTCCGTTTCTCTCTCTCTTCATAGTCTTCCTTACGAAACAAACACAGGTCTCCTGTCCCTGCCTCCAATGCCCTATCTGCCACTGGCTTTCAGATGACTGTGATCAGGCCACGTCAGCTCTGCCTTTTCAATACATCTGCAATTTGGCCACATCTTCCCTCCTCACTGCCACCACCCTGGCTGCAGCCTCCACTATCTCTCACCCACATAACTGCAATGGCCCCAACTGTTCTCTCTCTGCTGTCCGAGTCCTTGCCTGCTGTACCATTTAGTCTCAGCACAGGAGCCAAAGAGACTCTGAAGACTACAGATAGAGCATGTTGCTGCCTTGTTTAAAGCCCTCACCTCCCTCAGGGTCAACGCCAGGTCCTGCACTATCCGGACTCTGCGGCCTCCTGACTTTATTTCTCAGTTGGTCCTCTCCTCTGCATTCTGCTCCAGCCATACTTGCCTCTTTGCCATTTCTTGAACACTTTTAAGCCTACAGTTCTCAAAAGAGGATCCCCAGACCAACAACACTAGCAGCACTTGAAAGCATGTTGAAATACAAATTCTTGGGCTCCACACTCTTCCTCTGAATCAGAAACACTGGAGGTGGGACCCTGTAATCTGCATTTTCACAAGCCCTCCAAGTGGCTTTTGATGCTTAAGAGTCTCGGGGCCTCTGCACTTGTGATTTTCTTGGCATAGAAATCCCTTCTCCCAGCTCCCTCAGCAGACACCTGACTCCTTCTCTTTGGGTCTGGATCTCAGCCCCAGGAATCCCTCCACCTGACTCAGAGACATGAGCATCAGCAGACCAGTGCCCCTTGTCAGTCCGAGATTCAGTCCAGGGAGCCCCTTAGCCAAGCTTCTAAGTTTTAATATTAAATAATTCCAACCTCTTCCTGAGTACCCCAGCTGCTTCTTACAGTTGCTACATTCGTGATAACTTAGAATTCTCCTTCAGATTTTCAAATGCCAAATTAACAATTCTTTACATTCTCATGGGTAGAATATCTGGTGTGGTTTCTGCCTACTGACAGTACTCTGCCTGACACTCCGGTGAACTCTGGCGTCTACACACAACTCCTTGCAAATGTGGCCGCATGCAAATTGTCCGGTTTCCGCTGGTAAGAACAGTGAGTGCAATGGAAGAAGATCCCTTGTCATTCTAACTGCTTTCTGTTGAACATACTTTGATATGCACTTTGCCTGTATATGTGTGGGGCATTTGTGTGTATCTTTGTATACTGTGGGGTTGCTTCCTGGGATGCAGTGATTTGTTATCTAAAATAAAACCCTTTAAATGACCTCTTGCTATGGCCTGAATGTATCACCCCAAAAAGCATGTATCAGAAGCTTAATCCCCAGTGCAACAGTGTTGAGAGGTGGGACCTTTAAGGGGTGATTGAGTCATGAGGGCTCTGTCTTCATGAATAGATTAATGTCATTATCATGGGAGTAGGTTATTATCATGGGAGTGATTTTCTGATAAAAGAATGAGTTCACCCCTCTTCCCTTCTCTCTCTTTCCTTCTCTCATGCCCTCTCTTGAACCCTTGTCCTGCCTTCTGCCACGGCATGACACAGCAAGGTGGCCCTTACCAGAAGCAGCCCCTCAACCTTGGACTTCCCAGCCTCCAGAACTGTAAGAAATACGTTGCCCAGTCTCAGACATTGTTATAACAGCACAAAGTGGACTGAGACACCCCTAAGAAGCTATTTGGTTTAGAAACTGACTAAAGAAAAGAGAAAAATCCCACGGAAAAATACAAAATGCTTTTGCCAACTCTTTTTTTAGATTGTTGACTTTCCTTCAAGGAGTGGAACTATATTAAGTCTATGAATGTGTTTGTGAATATTTTTTAGTAAGAAAAAAATCAGTCTATCCCCTGATCTTACTAAAAAAAGTTGAGTAAATGTGAAGAAGGACCACACTTTCAGACTTTCCTGGGCACTGTGTGTCTGCATCTGGCCCCATCTAGTCAAGTCCTTAATGACTTCACATCATCTGGGTACAGAGGAAACGTTTCTCAATGTGACAGAGGAAGCCCTTCATAAACTCATTGCTGCTGGCCATGATTTAAGAAGGAAAAACAGGGTTTAGGGATAGAAAAGGGAGAGAAAATGGCTGGCAGAGCCGAAATGGAGTTTTTGCATTGAAGCTTTGATGTGAAGAATAAAGCGAAGGAAAGTAAACTCAGACCTAAACACTGAATGCCCAGCCTGCCCGGAGGAAAGAGCTGAAACGCAAGAACAAGTTGTTGATGCCTGCACTTTAGGACAGTGTCTCTGGGAGTAATGGGCGGAGTGCAGGGAGAACCAACAAATTCAGTCGTAATATTGGAAGCCATTATGATTTGAGTGGAGAAACAGAGGTTAACACCAAACGAAAACTCTGAGGATGCATGAGAGGCAGAGCACTTACGGGGAAAATAGGCATGGTTTTGGAGCTTGAAAACCTTCAATTCAACCCCGTTCTGTATGACTTCTAGCCTTGGGCAAGCCAACTGATTATTTCTCTGAGCCTCAATGTTCTCATCTGTAAGACAGAGATAACATGACCTAACGTGCAGGGTTATTGTGAAAATTAGAAACCGTGCATCTATGCTCCTTGATATTTCATTGGCATTCAATAAATGGCAGCTTTGATTACGAGTCATACGCATTTGGTCGGTAAGCACTTGCTGAAAACTAAAGGAAAGGAGAACCCGAAGCACCTCTCATGAGCAACGGATGGGAATACGGATCAATTTAAATGTGCAAAATGCCAGAGACATTATTTTCATTTAGTCTGCTGTATTATTTTATTGTAGTTGTCTTAGTCCATTTTCTGTTGCTATAACGGAATACCTGAGACTGGATAAAATTTATTTTAAAGACACATTTATTTGGCTTAGGGTTCTGGCGGCTGAGAAGTCTGAGAACATGGCAGTAGCTTCTGGCAAGGGCTTTTGTACCATATCATATCACGATGGAGGGCATCGCATGGCAAGGGGGCAATTGCACGTATGTCAGCTCAGGTCGCTTCCTCTTCTTAAAAAGCCACCAATCTTATCATGGGAGCTTCACCATGATGACCTTTTCTAATCCCAATTATTTCCCAAAGGTCCCACTTTCAATCAACATATTAACTCGGGGATTAAATTTCCAACATATGAAACTTGAGGGATACATTTAAACTATGGCGTAATGAACACAAATACATATATGTGTGTGTGTATATATATATGTAAATTCATATATATACGTATATATATGTACATATATGTACATAGATAAGTATATGTATATATGTATATATATGTACATAGATATGTATATATTATATATAATATATATGTATATATAATATATGCACATATATACACGTGTATATATATGTAAATATATATGTGTGTGTATATATGTATATATAATATATGCACATATATACGTATACACATGTAAATATATATGTATATGTGTGTGTGTGTGTGTGTGTGTGTGTGTGTGTATATGAATGTAAAATTTTGGAGGACAATTTTAAATAATTTTCCTTGCAAGTTCTATCTCCCCAAATGATTTTCCCCATGTGCTCTTAAATTCTTCAGATAAAAAATCTCTTGCACAAAGTATTAGGAAATTAACCGTGACCGCTAAACATAGTTCCTCCCCTTTAAATGAACCAAGACAGCAATGTGACAAGCGCTGCAATCACGCTGTGGAAGCAGAGAAGCAGAGAAGTGCTATGGAGCAGTCATTCCTCTAAAACGAAATGGCCCAGGTAAGGTGTGACAGAGGGGATGGTGGAGTTGAGTTTCCCAGGAAGCCTGGGGAGGCTGGTAGAGTAAAGAGAAGGACAGAACAGTTTCGGAAGGACAGAACAGCAGGAGAAGTTGGCAGAACTTCCATGGACACGTGGCTATCTTATGGGAGTAGCAGGAGTTGTGCCTGGGTGACCAGAGAGCAGTCTGAGGATGCTATGCTAAAAAGCCTGAATCCTAGCTAACCTGTGAATGACAGAAAGTCACAGAAGGATCTCTCTTTATCATAGCAGTTTGATTTTTATTTTTTCATGCTAAAAAATATTCAAGCATTAGAAAAGCGAATGCAATAAAAAGTAAATTTCCCTCTCACCCCAGACTCTCCAGCTAGAGAACTGCTGTTCCTGCTGGAGGAAAAACATGTTTTTGGTTACTGATAGATTTTAATCAGTGAGAGGAAGTTGCATTTGCATTTCAAATGTATCCCCAGTGGTAGCAGTCAGGAGGGTAGACTTAAGGGGCAAGGAAGGGGTAAAGACTAGCGCAGAGGCTTTTGCAATAGGAAAGACTAAGTCACTCTAATAATGAGGAGGAAGAAGCAGAATTAGAACACACTTCTGAATTATACTAAACAAAACTGATGACCTATTGGATATAAAGTATGAAAGGGAGGAGGGAGAGAGTTGATGCTGACTCCCTGATCAGGTATCAGGTTATTCTGTGGCACGTCAATAACTGAGCCACAAAGTTGTGTTTGAACTTTTAAATCCCCCTAACCCGCTATTCCCATCTTCCTTTCTTTATGTCGTGAATAATCTTCTGCAAGTTTTCACTGAAATGGCTTTCCCACCAGAGGCTCCATTTTCCAATCTCTTTGGAAGCTTCACAGAGGCATGTGACTCTGCTTGGGTCTAAATGTGAAGAAGTGATGTGTGCAGCTTCTAGATCATACAGGGAAACTTCTGACTCTTTCTCCTTCACTTAAGCTGAAATAAGCCCTCTGTGGGCAACACTCTCAGCCATCCAGATAAGACAGCAGCCTAGGGATGGTGGCGATGAGTCCCTGATGCCCTTGTGGAGCAGAGATGCCCGGTCACCCTTAGGCCTCTCAACTTTGGACTATTACCTGAGAATAAAATGTCCCTCTATCTCATTCATTTCATTGTGTTTGGGGGTCTCTGTTACAGAAGCTTAATTTGCACTTGAACTAACATAGGCATATAGGAGGAGAAGCAGGGATTTGTTTTATTCTGTTTTCTTTTGAGGTGGGGAGTCTGCCGTGGGTGGAAATAAAACTGTTTTGACTATGGAGAGTTGTCCTGCCTGTGGTTCACCATGAGGTGAGCTCAAGAGGGAGCGATTACGGCTACAGATGAAGGAGACAGCGGTTTATCGGCGGTAGTTAAAGCTGCAGGGGTAGATGAGATCATCAGAGAGATCACGGAAAGTGAGGCCTAGGGCAGCATCCAGGACAAATATTTTAAGGAAAAAGCACTTACCTCATTTCATGTTATAATCCTTTGCTGGTATGTATGTTTTCCCACCTGATTATAAATTCTTTGGGTTTATGAATTATAGTTTACTAATCCCTAGAATATTTTTATCCCCGGAATAAAACACCTAGAATATTTTTATGCAGAACAGACATTCAAAATTATCTTAAGAACAGCACTGTTAAAATACTTTATATCTTAGCAATAGATTTGCTTTCTATTTTTCCATTTCTTGACAGTAGACTTAGGCCACTCCGAGTCAGTCTTTAAGTGCTGAGATTTAGAAGACAGGTCACAAAACACAAAGGAGTAAAGGGGCCAGGTGGGACACATGGTAAGCCTGAGACAGTCCAAGGGCTGCGGTGAAGGCAGCAGGTGCCATCCAAGAAGACACATAGCTCAATAGAAACTGGGCCACAGACACTTCACCAAAGATACACAGATAGCCAGTTGCCACATAAAAAGTGCTCAACATCATTAGTGGTCAGAGAAATGCAAGTTAAAACCATCATGAGATACTTTTTCACACTTACTAGAATGGCTAAAACAACAACAACAGCAATAACAACAAAATTACTGACAAATGTTGGCAAGAACGTAGAGGGACTGGAGCCCTCAAAGATTGTTGGGGAGGGTGAAGACGGTACAAACATTTCTGAGAACCGTTTGGTATTTGCCCCTAACGTTAAACTTACATCCAACCTGTAACCAGCAATTCTATATGTAGGGACTGACCTGAGAGAAATGAGAATGTGTAGGTCCACGAAAGGCTTGTATAAGGATATTCATAACAGCCTTGTTTATAATACCAAGACAGTGGAAACCAGCCAAAAGTCTACTGGCTGAAGAATGGATAAATGCATTGCGGTATATACTGATTCATCCAAATGGAATGCTAGTCAACAATAAAAAGGAGCAAACCACAGATAGACTCAGCACCGTAAATTAATCTCTTATGTTGAATAAAAGCAGCCAGGCACAGAAGAATGTATACTGTTCATTCTATTCATATGAAACCCAAGAACAGGTAAAACTAATCTATGATGATAGAAATAAGAGAGTGGTTGCTTTAGAGGAAGGGGGGACTCGGCTGGAAAGAGGCACGAGGGAACTTTCTGGAGTGACGTAATGTCCATTACAAACATATTTATAATAGTTTTTACATTTTTTATATGCTATTTCCAACATCCTGTTTTGGGTAGTGATTACACAGATGTATTCACAGCCCAAACTTATCAAACTGAACATTTAAAAACAAATTCAAAACAACAAAAGAATAGTCTTTTATATTTATCCACATATTTACCATTTTGGCCATCTTAATTCTTTCCTGTAGATCTAAGTTTCCATCATTTTTAAAGGACATTTTCTCTAGATATAGAATTCTGGTTGACAGGTTTTTTTTTTTCTTTCAGTACTTAATACAAATGTCATTCCATTGCCTTCTGGGCTCTGCTCATTTCTGACAAGGCTGGCTGTCATTTACATCCTTGCTCCCCTAAATGTAATGTGTGTCTTCACTAGATGCTTTTTAATATTTCCTCTTTATATCTGATTTTCAGCAGTTTGGCCCTGATGTGCTTAGGTGGGGCATTCTTTGCATTTATCCTGCTTTGGTTTCACTTAGCTTCTTGGGTCTTCAGGTTGCTCTTTTAAAAATCAAACTCAGAATATTTCTGCCCATTATTTAAGCATTTTTTCCCTTCAATCTCCTCTCTCAATTACACATCTGTTAGACCTGCTTGCTATAGTCCCACAGATCACGGGGACTGTCCACTTTTTAAAAAAAATTTTGTCTCTGTTCTTCTGATTGGCTAATATCTGTCAATCTATCTTCAATTCACTGACTCTTTTTTCTGCAGTCTCCTATCTGCTTAGTAGCCCATCCAGTGAATGATTCGTTTCAGAGATTCTGGTTTTGGTTCTAACATTTCCACTTGGTTCTTTTATGATAGCTTTTATTTCTCTGTTGTGCTCTCTGCCTATTTACTCATTATACTCCCCTTTTTCTAGAAGTGCTAGAATATGTTTATAACAGCTTTAACATTTTTTATCTGATAATTCCAACATCTGGGTCATTTCAATACTCATTTTTCCTTTCTCTCTCTCTCTCTTTCTTTTTTTTTTTTTTTTTAACACAACTTTATTTTTATTTTTACTTTCAGACAGGGTCTTGCTCTGTTGCCCAGACTGGAGTATAGTGGCATGATTGGGGCTCACTGCAACCTCAACCTTATGGGCTCCAGCAGTCCTTCTACCTCAGCCTCCCAAGCAGCTGGGACTACAAGTGTGCACAACCATGGCCAGCTATTTTTTTTTTTTTTTGTATTTTTTGTAGAGATGGGGTTTTGCCATGTTGCTGAGGCTGGTCTCGAACTCCTGAGCTCAACCAATTTACCTGTCTTGGCCCCTCAAAGTGTCGGGATTACAGGTGTAAGTCAACATACCTGGCCCTCAATACCCATTTCTATTGACTATTTTTTTCCTTGATTATAGTCCTTGCTTCCTTGTATGTCTATTTTTTTTATGCATGCTCAACACTGTGGATGATGTATGGTGGGGAGTTTGTATGTCATTGTTTTCTAGTACTGGGCATTGAGTGTGTTGTTCTGGCAGGCAGTTAACTTATCGGATTCCTTTGATTCTGTCACACATGGTTTCATTCTTTGTTAGGGTAGGTCTATTTCAGTTTGCCTTTAGCACTAGAGAGACATTTGTTCTAGATAATGGTCATTCTAGAAACTGGTCTTTCTCAGGTGGCAACTGATTGCTTACAGCACTTGGCGAGAATCTCCCCACCCCGACTGGGCTGGAATTCCCCTATTTCCCAGCACTGCACAACCTGTGGAATCTCCACTTAGCACTCAGACCCGCCGCAGCTGCCCTCTGTGGGCCCTCTGGATATGTGCAGCCTACCCTTCATCTACGATCACGTGGGAACCCCCTCCATATAATCCCTGGGGCCCTCCTATGCTCAGCTTACTCCTGTCCAGTGCTCACTCCACCAGGAGCTAGCGGAATTCCTAGCCACTTCTATTGTCCTGTACTCTGGCGTTTACTTTTTTGGCCCAACAAAATGGTGGCCACTACCTGGACACGTCCTGCGCCCAGGCAGTAAGCTGGGGCTAACAGGGGACTAATTTCATGTGCTTTCCTTTTCCCATGGATTACAGGTTATGGTATTAACTGTGCAGTGTTTGGAAACAGTTGCCTCATGTTTCGTCTGTTTTATAGCTGTGTACTGGTGGCCATCACAGCCAGTACCAGTTATGGTGTTACGGTTAGAAGCACAAGACAGGGCATGAATAGTTGGTAAAAGCTTCCAGGTGATTCTACTAGGATTCCATCTCCTCCCAGGGGGATGTCTAAAGACTGGGGACCTAGAAAATAAAATACTTACACAGATAGCTCTTCAGGGATATTTTGGCAAAATGCCATTAGGATTTATACAGCACACGACTGACTTTGGTTCACCGAGCAGCCACTGATTGCAGTTTGGCTTTCTAAAATTGATCAGGTACAGGGAAGAATCATTTGTTCACTGACTCCTACATTTCCTTAAAGCTCAGCTTCTTCCCCACTACGGCCTTTTCTGGACCCCTGACTGGGCTATGAACCCTTCTCTAAACTCCCAGACAACCATCACTTTGTTCCCAGGTAGACCTGCCTATAAAGAGACATATTTCTCATAGTAAATTAATAAATTGGCAATTTGGTTTTTTACAGCACGTTTCTGTAAACGTAGTTAAACGTATTTCCCTGAAAGAACCATTCCTGGTGTACTAACAAGGCAAATTTTAAAAGCTGGACCACAGGGAATCCACTAAGTAAGTGTCTGCACTTAGCTGCCAGCCTGGTCTCTCTGGATGACACCTCACCTGGAACCATCTTTCTGACTGGTTAAACTCTGACTGTGTTCTTCATTAGGACCTTCATTAAAAGAAAACAGCTGTGCTGAAAAGCCCTGAATCTTCATCAGATTCATACTGAAACTTTGGTTTCAGTAGTAGTGACCTAGTTAGGTCTTTACATGATTACCTGTAATGCAGAATTGGTCAAATTACCATCTTCTTCAACAGAGTTAACTTCTGTTGGCTGAAAATGTGCAATTCTTATCAAAAAGAGTGATCTATTATATAAACATACACTGTAATTTATATATTTGGTCAAATCATCTGCCAAATTAAGCAAATAGACTGCTAGTACTTTTGAATACCTAATCATGGCCCTGGTAATATCAGTGGTTCTTTGAGTGAATGAGGCTAATTTGTAATGGCTTAGATATGCCAAAAAGAATCAAATGATAAAAAATTCTGCCAAGAACCATTTGAGCCTCATATCCCAGACACTGGCCCTGCTTTTTATGGAAGCAATAGTAAGAGTTTCATAAACATGAACTCATTTGCTCTACTCTCCTGCTTAGGGATGGCCATATGGAAACAGAACTGTCTTCACTGTTCTGTTTCCCAGTAGAGATTAAGTCAGTGGTGTCATTAATGCTGTCTCTGAAACAGATCAAGTGTATCGAAGAATCATTTGTTCACCGACTCCTAAATTTCCTTTAAGCTCAGCTGTTTGCCCCCTACATCCGTTTCTGTACCCCTGACTGGGTTACAAACCCTCCTCTAATCTCTCAGACCAGCAGCACCATGCTCCCAACACTGTATTTGAATGACCTGCTATGTGTCTGTCTCTCCAATACACAGGCATTTCAGGAGCCCAGAGACCTGGTCATATCTTTCTTTTCCTCCTGGCACAGTAAAGGGTACATCTGTGTTCCATCAAGTTTAAAAATGAAGCAGTTGAATTCTCCACATTCACTGTGCTAAGCCCTGGGCCAGAGGCTGAAGATACCCTGAAAAATAAGAGGAGGTCCCTGTTCACGAGAAACTCAAGTGAGAGTCAATTATGTTTGCATAGTTGTCTGTAATCTACAACTTCTATTTTGCAAAATGCTCTTCAGCCATTTCCAGGTTAAATCTATCACACGTTATATCTTTTTCTTGCTATTTATTATCTTCTGTCAGACATCAATTTTAGATCTTACAAACTGAAGGCGGCCTGATGTGGTTATGATGGGAAGAGATAAGAACGCAGGTCTGTTCTAATAGGTTTGTGATTTGGGGTTTGCTTCTATTCTCTATAGCCATGATGTATTTACTGTGAAATTGATGGTGGTATTATCTCCCTTATCTATCTCCTCCTGCTGTTGTCAGGAACAAATGCAATAACGTGTGAAAGAGCTTTGTAAACTATACACCACTTATAAATATTAGATTATGGAGTCCCAAATCTGTGGAGGCAGCTGACTCTGTTTCCAGAAGCTACTTATCCCCAGGGTGATTTAGGGGCTGCCCTTGGTACTGGAGCTATTCTAGCCAGTCAGTTCAGGTTAGTTAATGATTAAACTCAAAGATTTTAAACTATTAACATTAGCAGGCACAGTGGCTCACATCTGTAATCCCAGGGCTTTGGGAGGCTGAGGCAGGAGGATCATTTGAGTCCAGGAGTTTGAGACCAACTTGGGCCACACAGTAAGCCCCTGTCTCTACTATATATTCTAATATATATATATATATATATATATATATAGTGGATATAGATACATATAGTGGATATATATATATATATATATATATATATATATGTATATATATGGCTGGGTGTGGTAGCATATACCTGTAGTCCCAGCTATTCTGGAGGCTGAGGCAGGAGGAGGAGGATCACCTGAGCCCACGAGTTACAATTGCACCACTGCACTCCAGCCTGGTGTTTATGTGGAGGTATTTGTTGTTACAAAACAAACACCTCCACATAAAATAACCAGAAAGTGTTATGCATATAGATGTAATAAATTTTATAAATATCAAAAAATATGTTGCTGCCAACTGGAATAAATCATTTTCTCAAAGTGTAGCAGTTTTGTGAAATTGTAGCTGATAATGTATTTTCCATGGAAACCAAACCCAGTCCCTGGTATGTTTAAGGAAGTTTGCAGTATTGATATTACTGTGCATGGGTAAGCACTTATTTGGGATAGAAACTAAAATGACTTTAGAAAATTACATTTACTGGAATAAAGTCTAATCGTGGCAGTTGACATCACTGGTTTGAAATTTTTCCAGCTTAGATCCAATATTATTTTCCTACAAGAGGGGCAGGTAATTCCCAGACCTAGTCATGCTGAGTGTTCCATCTTGCAAGGAAATCAGCACATTCATTTGAAGCTATATTGTCATTCTCAAATTTCTGACAGTATGCTCATGACTGTAATCCCAGCACTTTGGGAAGCTGAGGTGGGCGGATCACTAGAGGTCAGGAGTTTGAGACCAGTCTGGCCAACATGGTGAAACCCTGTCTCTACTATAAATACAAAAAAATTAGTTGGGTGTGGTGGCACAGGCCTATATTCAAAGCTACTCGGAAGGGTAAGGCAGGAGAATTGCCTGAATTTGGGAGGCAGAGGTTGCAGTGAGCTGAGATCGTGCCATTGCACTCCAGCCTGGGTAACAAGAGTGAAACTCCATTAAAAAAAAAAAAAATTCAGACAGTACACTAAACCTACTAAATCTAAACCTTCTTTCAAATAACACTTCTCACCTCACCATCAGCTTACCCAGGAAAGAGCTTGGTACATATTTTGGGTGCCCCCTAAATTTTTTTGGGCAAATTGAGTCAGAAGATCCAACTCTGCTAATCAGAGAGAATTTTGCATTTCACAGATTTCAATATGTTGTGTTTTCATTTATTTCAACATATTTTTCTAATTTACCCAGGGTTTCCTCTTTGATCTATGTGTTACTTGGATGTTGTTTAAATACCAAATGTTTGGAGGGTTTTTTTCAGATATTTTTATGTTACTGATTTATAGACTATATTATAGTCCAAAACATTTTGTATACTTTCAAATCTTTTAATATTTGTTGAAATTTGTTTTATGGCTCAGAATATGGTTTGTGCTGCCAAATGTTTTATATACATTTGAAAAAGATGTGTATTCCGTTGCTGTTGGATAGAGTATTCTATGATGTCAATAAGGTCAAGGTGGTAGATGGTTTTGTTCAGGTCTTATACAGCTGACTGATTTTCTGCCTGCTTGTTCTACTGCTACTCAGAGGGGATTGCTGGAGTCTCCAGCCATAATTGTACATTTGTCTATTTCTTCTTTCAGTTCTGTCAATTTTTCCTTCATGTGTTTTGAAGCTCTATTTTTCACCACATAGATACTTGGTATTGCTATGTCTTTTTGGTAAATCAACCTCTTTTTCATAAGGTAATGGCCATCTTCATTCCTAGCAATATGCCTGTGTCTGAAGTCTACTTTGTGTGACATGAATATAGACACTCCAATTTTCCTTCGATTGATGTCAGTATATATATATATATATATATATATATATATATATATATATATATATAAATCCTTTCTATTTTAACTTATTTATGTCTTTATATTTGAAGTGGGTTTCTTTTAGGCAGCATGCAGCTGAGTCTTGCTTTTCTTTTTTTTTAATTTAATCTGACAAACTCGTCTTTTAGTTGGTGTTCTTAGAACAGATATTTTTATGAATCAGGAAATGTACATTCTTTTTGTAATCCCAAGGTTGGTTATTTTTTCTGCTGGTTTCTTAATTTTGACTCAGCTTCTTTAAAGCTGTTAGAGACAGAAAACAGCAGAATCTAATCTGAGGTTTAAGGGAATTATATACTGAGCACCCACTATTCTTCCAAACACGCTGCTAGACCCTTTGCTCTCGCCTACCTCACATGATAGGACTATTATCTCCATCTAACTGTTGAGGCAATTGAGGACCTATGGCATAGACTGCTAATCATATTCTACTCTTCTTCCATGGTAATAAAATAATATCTGGGCAAGGTCGCCAAGAGGAAGAAAAGCACATTTCCCCAGCTCCACTGTGGCTACATTTGCCCTGTGACTTAGTTTTGGCCAATGAGATGTGTAATCAAGTGCAGTTCCTGGACACTTTCTGCCAGTGAGAGGAAACCCACTTCCTCTGCTTCTTTGTTCATTCCTTCTTTCAGCCTGCCACCTGGAATATAGATGTGATGACTGTCACACCAACTGTCACACTGAACCATGACCGGGGGGCATCATGGCCCTCCTCCTTGGGGTCATAGGACAGTGGCTGTAAGGAGCCTGGGTCCCTGAGGACAGGGGAGCAGAACCACAGCTGCTCCTCAGTGCTCACCTTCTGCCTCTTAGATCTAAGAGAGAAACGAACTGCTGCCTTGATTAAGCTACCATTGTTTTGGGATTTTGCTATTCATACCCAGACCCAATCCTAATGGATACAGACTAGGACCAATTAAATCACACTGTGTTATAGTCCATGTTTGGGAAGATGTATACTAGCATCTATCGTGGTTTTGTGTGAAAGTCATATGAAGTTAGGGGTGGCAACTATTTTATTTTGTTTATCTTATTTTTTCATTTACCAAATTAAAAACTGGGGGGAAAAAAACACTTGGTGGTCAGGGTGGGAATGCTGTGGTGAACTTAGATATTATATGTGTGAAGAATTTAAGACTTTTCTCCCACATCCGCTGTACGCTATTAGGAAATCACTTACTCTTTCTGACCCTCAGTTTTCTTATCTATACAATAAGGACACCAATACCTACTTTACTATTTGAATAAATAAAACATGTCACATGGAAGAGCTTGCAGGTACTAAGCACTGTGTAACTATAAGGGATTATAATCGTTAAGACCAGAAGATAATTTTTTTGGATAACCATGAATGGTGAATCATCTCACAGATACCTTCCACTGCATGTTTGCGCATGTGTGGGTTGCTAGTTGTAAATGAGAACACTGAAACATGCATGCTAGTCAATAATTTAAGAACATAATAACAATTCAGTGTTCACTGCCACAGACTTAGGTTCCTACCTTACCTTTACATCGAGTTCTCAAAATTCTTTCCTATATCTTTATTTTTTATTACAGAAAACATGCAGGTATTGTTTTGCTATATTTCAATAAACTGACCTTAATCAAAACATGGATTTAACTATTTGGATTTCTGTACAATACCTGCAAAACTCTGCTAGAAATAAAGTGCTTTAGGCCAGGCATGGTGGCTCACACCTGCAATCCCAGCACTTTGGGAGGTCGAGGCAGGTAGATCACTTAAGGTCAGGAGATTGAGACCAGCCTGGCAAACATGGCAAAACTCCGTCTCTACTAAAAATACAAAAACTAGCCAGGTGTGGTGGCCCACACCTGTAATCCTAGCTACTAGGGAGGCTGAGGCAGGAGAATAGCTTGAACCCAGGAGGCGGAGGTTGCAGTGAGCTGAGATTGCGCCACTGCACTCCAGCTTGGGCAACAGAGCGAGACTCTCCATCTCAAAAAAAAAAGAAAAAAAAAAAAGAAAGAAAAGAAAAGAAAAGAAAAGAAAAGAAAAAAAGTGCTTTATTACATACAGCATTCTGTTCTTCAACTATATTTCATTTTTAGTATTTTTAAAGTGTTTGGTAAAGATAAAAAAGCAATGCCCATCTTAAATGTGAAGCAAGCAGGAAGATGAAAACCTGTGGCCTGGCTTGGGAGGGGACTGAGAACAGAGGCTATCACACGCTCAGGAAGGGACAGAGGCTCTGTAAGGGGCACAGGAGCGGGAGGCGGCTTCGTCCAGCAGTACTGGGGACTGGGGGCAGCTGCAGGTGAACTGGGGAATTTCTAGGCAAGGTCACCAAGGGGAAGAAAGGCACATTTCTCCATCTCTACTGTGGTTAGATTCACCTTGTGACTTAGTTCTGGCCAGTGAAGCCAGTAGCTGGGGTGATTGAGAAATTCGAAGTTAAAAGCCAATTCCACACCATATTCAGATAGTCACAGCTTTGAGCAGCCCCAGGAAAGAGCATGACAGGAGGTTTGCGGGGGAGGCAGCACTGGTCCATGCACATTTCAACAGGCCTTCCCGTCTGGCTGGTGGAGCAGCAGGGTCAGCGAGGGCTGCCAGCCAGCCAGAAGGCTCCGTTGTATCGCCACTGCACGGCGTGTTCTCTGTCTGGTGGAGTTTGTCTAATTCACAGTGATTTTTAAGACTCAGGTTTTCTAATGAGGCAGTTACAATGTGACTGTAATGTCATTTTCTCTCTCAGCTTGGCTAGGGAGAGAACCTTAAACATTCACCTGACGGCGGTAAACAAGATTTAAGGCATAGGATCTTGAAAGGAGACTATCCTTTCTGGGGAAGAGCATCTTATACACCAATTTCAGTGCTTACAAATGTATCAGTGCCCGTCAATGGTTCAATATTTGACCCTAGAATTCAGAATGTGGTGTTCCATCAGAAAAAGCAAGGGTCATATTTTATTTTCTGGAAAATTTTAAAATGTGATGAAAAATCGAATATTAAATCTATTTCTGGCATCTTTGTTTCTCCCCCCTGGGTGTGGTGCTGGATTTTGGTTTCCTGTGGATCCAAAATGCCCTTCATCCCCACAACCACCACCACCTGGGGAAGCCTTTTCCAAGGACACACCCAATTCCCAACAACCCCACAGGCAAGAGCCATCACCCATGGAGGGTGAGTTGAGGATGAGATTCTTTATGATCAGCATTAAAAAAAAAAAAAAAAAATGGAGGCCACCATTTAGATACCCCAAGACAAACCACCTAGAGCCAGATAATCGAAAGTTAAGTCACCTTCATTTCCCCAAACAGGTAATTATCCTAACCCTAAACAAAACACACAGGAAAGCTTTTGTTCTTTATAAGCATGATTCAATGAAATCAAACCAATCAGCTACAGATGAATCAGCTCAAATAGCTCTATTTGCCTTAAAAAAGAATATATGACAGCCAATCATGAAAAAATTCAAAATACTTCCCCTTTATGGTCCAGAAACGGTGCTACAACTGCTGTAAAATTGAGGCTTAGTGCCATTTTGTAGTTTCAGGTCCCCCAGTCCATGATGTATTCTTTCGTTTGCATCATATACTCAAAATTCTAATTTGATCTGATTTCATTTTTTGACACCAGAGTGCCCTGTCTCCAAGGAAACACACGTTGAGCAGCCTTATCTGACGTTCTTGGTACCGAAAGCATTTCACATTTCTGATTTTTTAAAATTTTGGAATATTTGCATTATACTTACTAGTTGAGCACCCCTAATAAAAAAATCTGAAATCCAAAAGAACTGTGAATAATCAACCTGTACAAGGTAATACAAACATGAGCAAATTCAGTACTCCACAGGGACTCTGCTCTTGAACCACAAAAGCAGGCACCCCCGAACTTTTTACACAGGGGGCCAGTTCACTGTCCCTCAGACCGTTGGAGGGCCGCCACATACTGTGCTCCTCTCACTGACCACCAATGAAAGAGATGTCCCTTCCTGAAGTGCGGCAGGGGGCCGGATAAATGGCCTCAGGGGGCCACATGCAGCCCACGGGGCCGTAGTTTGGGGATGCCTGCACAAAACGCTCCATCCTAAACTACACCTTGCACTTGGATATTATGTGTCTCTTCTCGTGTGTGTGTGTGTGTGTGTGTGTGTGTGTGTGTGAGGGAGAGAGAAAATATTTAATTTCCTCTTTATAAGGCAACGCTGGCAACACTAAGATGAAATCTACCATAATCTTTGATCTTGATTTACAGGATAAATATCCAACACATTTTGCACTACAGATACATTTGGAACAAATGTAAAATCCTCCCAAAATTATCAGTCTGTGCTTTTGAGACTATATTCCCAAGAAAACAAAAGAGCTAAAAAGTAATTTGCAAACACTCTACTTGTTGCATAACAGCAAAAAAATGATAAAAATTCAAATGTTCAAACAAAAGGAGCTTATTGTAATTTATCAGCACGACAGAACATTTTATGGCTATGAAATGACAAGTATGAAGACTCTAATACACAGAGAAAGAAAGAGGGAAACACTTTTTCTGTTGTTAGGTGTGCAGAATGGGCAGTGCCTGGAAGTGGTCATGGCAACCACTGGTCCAGGGCAGATTTGCTGGGGGCAGCAGGTGTTAGTAGGTGCTCAGTGATTGTGCTCTCCTTCCCTGCCCATAGGCATCTACCTATACCTTAGCATATGAGGTCCACAGCAGATAGCACTTCCTACACAGAGCCTTTGATTGTAAACTCTTTAAGAAGATGAGCTGAGTCGTATGTACCACAGAATCTTTGGTACTAGGCATCGGGTCAATCTAGCCCACAAAGAGCCTTTGTGCAATTTAGGGAAAAAGTGTCCCTTCCTCTGAGTAGCAGCAGCCTCATGCCAGGGCACAGGGCTTGGTGGTAGCTGCAATATGGATGCATTTCAGCCCTGACCCAGAGGGGTGCCCCTTTAAAGGGCATAACCTACTCCACCACCCATGGTGACCAGCCTGTGCCTGGCAAAAGCAGGTGCTCAAGAAATAGCTGTTAGATGCATGAAGGGCCTGAGATTAAAGAAAAAGTTTTTCCTTTGGTGCTTTTTGCACATGTCCCATCTTTAGCCAAGATCTTTGAAATGCATCTGTAGACTGATCTCTAAATTGCAATGGATAGGCCACTGTCACTCTGGTCTGGACCAGCCCTAAAATCCTATGACCTCCCTGCCTGCTCCACACAAGGTGCTCAGAACCTCGCTAAATGAATCATTCTCCATGACTGTAGGACCTGGTCTAGGTGTGGTAGAAAATATATTCTGTCTTTCTCCCCAGTTTCTGGCACAAGCCTCTAAAATGCTTAAGAGTTTTTCGAGTGGTAGGTTTACCTTTTGTGACTCAAAACGAGCCCCTTTCAATCACACCTGAGTTTATGCTAATGGTGACTCAGGGTAGGGTCCCTATTTGACTTTAGGATGGGGCTGGTCACCAGAAGAAACAAGTCATTAGAGGATTGGAACTTTCAGTCTCACCTACCAACTTCCAGGGAGAGGAAGAGAGGCTGTGGATAGAATTATATAAACTTTTGCTGCCCTGTTTCCCAAGCTGGAGTGCAGTGGCAATCTGGGCTCACTGCAACCTGCGCCTCCCAGGTTCAAGCAATTTTCCTGCCTCAGCCTCCCAAGTAGCCGAGATTAAAGAGTGTGCCACCATGCCTGGCTATTTTTTTTTTTTTTTTTTGTATTTTCAGTAGAGATGGCATTTCGCCATGGCCAGGCTGGTCTCGAACTTCTGACCTCAAGTGATTAACCTGCCTCGGCCATCCAAAGTGCTGGGACTATAGGTGTGAGCCACCGTGCCATGCCAGAATTATATAAACTCCTGAATGTGATTCAGAGGGCTTCAGGTTTGGTGAGTATACCAAAGTGCAGGGAAGATGGTGCACCCACAGGGCATGGACACTCCCCTCTTCCCCCCCACCCCACCCCCGGCCATATAGCTTGCTCTATGCATCATTCTAGTGAACTGTCAAACCTGAGAAGGGAGTTGTGGGAACCTCCGAGTTTACAGCAGATTGGATAAAACCTTGGGTGGCTGCTGAGACTTAGGACTGGTTTCTGAGGTGGAGGAGGCAGCCTTGTGGGACTGAGCCTTCAACCTGGGGGTCTATACTCACCCTAGGACCTTAGTGTCAGAACTGAATGGAATCACTGGACAACCCGCTGATGAGGAAGAATTGGCCATCAGTATGGAGAAACCCTCCATACCCATGGCATCAGAAAACAGCACTCACTAGGGCATGTTCTCAAGGTTTACTTGTAAATCAATTGCCAGGAAATTCTTACTGAAAAACTATTGAAGATTCTCTTCCAGTGTGTGAGGACACAGGTCAAGTCTCTGGTAGAGGGCACTGTTCAAACTACAGACCTTCTAGAAGATTCCGTCGTGATACCACCAGCGATGTCACAAATGGGAAGGTATCAATGGGTAGTGTCTGCAAATGCACTGGGGATTACCTTCCATGCTTAGCTCCCCAAAGCCCATCTAACCAGGAGGGTGGCTGGCTTGAGAAGACGGAATCCCCCAGGCAGACAGGCAGAAGTGAAGGAAGGAGACAGGAGTGAAGGAAGGGGATATCCTCTGCCATTTCTCAGGAGCCAGACCAGCCTCTGTGTAATTTCCAAACAGGTGCGATTTGTCTTTCGCATTTTCCTTTCCCCACCCACCTATGCTGCTCTCCCTGGGCCGCGCCTTGCTGCCCAGGGCCTATCCCAAATGATGTACTCCCTGCCTCAACCTTGTCCCTGGCCCAAAGCAAACTCCCTGTTCCTCGGGGACAGTTCATTGAATCTCCATCTTCACTGTACTTAATAAACACCTCGGGGCTTTAAAACAAAATAGCCTAGGCCTCACTGGCAAATATTTTCACCGTGTTGCCTGGGGCAGCACTGCAGGTGATTCTAATAAGTATCCCGCCTGCAAACACAGACAAAGCTGATTCTGATCAGATGTTAAAGGTTTTTGTTTTTGTTTTTTTTAGATGGGAGTTTTACTCTTGTCACCCAGGCTGGAGTGCAATGGCACAATCTCTGCTCACTGCCACCTCCGCCTTCTGGGTTCAAGTGATTCTCCTGCCTCAGCCTCCTCAGTAGCTGGGAATACAGGCACCCACTACCATACTGGACTAATTTTTTGTATTCTTTCAGTAGAGACGGAGTTTCACTGCGTTTGCCAGGCTGGTCTCGAACTCCTGACCTCAGGTGATTCACCCACTTCGGCCTCCCAAAGTGCTGGGATTATAGGCATGAGCCAATGCACCCAGCCCAGATGCCAAAGCTTTTGATTGCATTTATTGACCTCAAAAGTTTGGACAATGGGTGGGTACTTATTAATAGATATTGGTGGAATTCAGGGCAGCAATTTAATGGGTATGAAATAGTTTAAGCAGCAATTTTTAGATCTGGGAGACAGGGCAGCCCTGTTCTGGAATCTGCAATGAATACACCTAACTATTCTGACTTTCTTCTTCCCTTCCTCCATGTCTGAATTTAGAGTCCTTAAGAATTCCATCTCCCCGACGTCCCACCACATCCCTCCACCTCCAGCTCCCATTAGACTCAGCTGACACGAGCCTTAACTTAGGACAGGGCTGGTGCTAAGGGGAAGGGAATGGCCGCACTCCTCTCTCTGGGTCACCTGTAAGCCAGGTTTGCATGCTCAACGCTCTTCTCCCAGCAAGCAAGAGAAGACACTGCATGTCAAGACGCCAGAGCTTGTGTGCTTTACAGTTGACAGTTGATCCTCTCATTCCCCTCCGTCTTTCTTTTCCACCCAGGCAATCTCTGCTGTGGACTGGGTGCTTGCCGCTGAACTGTCTGCGGGGATAAAAGCTGGGCTGAAGGGACCAGGCAGTGCTTCTGCCAAGGCCTTCTGCCCTCCCTCCGGATGCTTTTTCATCTGGCAGATAATTCTCGTTCTATTCTTAGCCCTTATGCAGAAATCAAATAAGACTTACACCCCAAACCCAATGTAATCCTTGGGTAGCGCCTGCTGCACTTAGAAGCTTCGGGAAAGCACAGAGAGAAGCAGCCTCATACTTGGCACACCCGGCACCCAACACAACTGCATCGGGGGCGACAGGGCCCCCAGAGCCAGAGCTTGCCCATGGGGAGTGCACATGTCTCTCTGGGGAGAAGTTCACCCTGGAGTGGAAATTTCCATCTTTTACCTTTGGGTTCAAGGTGCTACATACTGGATAGTTATGAGAGTCACCTTTACCGAGTGCTTCATCGGCATTATCTTCTTTAACTGACTTTCCATTTTATGAGGGGGAACTTGAGGGACAGAGAGGTCTATCAGCTCGCCCCTCCTGAACCTAAAGCCCATGCTCAGAACTGCCAAGTCTTGGAAACCCCTAAAAACTCATCTATTTCACAGAAAAGCATACTCAGGGATTGGCTTACAGCATTTCAGGGCTACAGACTTGATAGCTCTCACATAATTCAATGCTTTTCTATCACTCCCTTAACTAAGACCAACATAACTTGCTAAAAAAGGTGGAAAGTTGGCAGGAGCTAGAAATTGCAGGGGGTAACACTATACACTTTTCTAGCTGAACCATAACTCATAAGCATCTTTTAGTTCCTGAGTCTCTTAAGACCCAACCTTCCTCACGCTCAAGTCTCCTGGCCACTGAGGGCAGGGAAGTGTCCCTAAGCCTGTGGTTCACAAACTGTGTGCTGAGGCACTCTGGGCCACTGCAGCAAACTCACAGGGCACTGCAGGGTTTCTTCTATTAATACTTTCAGGGGAAACACACCAAGGCTGTCTCCCTGCTGGACACCATGCGAACTGCTGGGTTGGGGGGTTCAGAGTTTTGACATTAGCGTAACATTAGCTCACACTTCATTCCCTCTGAAATCATGTCTTTGCGAAGTTGAGGTTTTGGCTTCTGCTGTGATAAAAAGTATGCAGTGAAAATCTGTGTGAAACAAGACACGAGGATGGCCTTATCCAATCAGAAGCCAAGGTTCCAGAAGCTGTGTGGCACCCAATCACATGCAAGTCATTGTGGTTCCTTAAGAATGAAACAAAAATATATTTTTTTCTTTCCATGTATGTTCAGTTTTTCAAATGGCCACCAAGTTGTTAGGACATACACACTTGTGGCTTAGACCTACCTCCTTAATCAGTAGAGCTATGAGGTATTTATTTAGCCTTGAGACTGTGAAAAAAAATTACTGAGACATTGTGATCACTGTGAGTTGAGGATTTTGGAACCTCTAGTGTAGGCCTCTGAGCTGCCCCCATAGTGCCATCTCAAAGGGTCTCTACCACTACGAGGTGGCAGGGTGGATTCCAGAAGGAGGCGACGCAGCGTCTCCCAGCTGTCTCCACCTCCACATCCCCTGGAAACTGACCTGAAGGTCAGCAGAGGTGAAACCTGTTCTTTGGCAGCTTTGCTGAGAAGAGGCCTCAGAGTGACCTCCAACTGAGGGCAGGCCCTAAAGTGAATGGGTGCAGAGGGTGGGTCTTTGCATTTCATCATCCTTTTTGATACGGTGGTTTCCATCAATGGAGAAGGAGGAGGAAGGACCTTTTAAAGAGACCATAGGAGTCACTGAGAAGAACAGCCCACTGTGTGTGTGTGTGTGTGTGTGTGTGCGCGCGCGCGTGTGTGTGCGCGTGTGTGCGCGTGCATGCATGGGAGGGCAGCCAATCACATGGGACCTGTGGCTCCATAGGTGAAGGGTGGTGAGTCACTCCTTAGAAAAGAATGAAAACTGTCCCTGGTCTGCTGCTCCAGATCACACACAAGCAAGGCTGGGAAGGGGCCTGTTATTTGCTGCTTTCCCACAAGCACCTGCTGTCCTTAGAGAGGAAAAGAGACCATTGCAGTCCTGATTTAACATCAAAGAAGTCACATAACTCACAGATGAGAAAAAAGGTTCATTTTTAAAAAGAAAGGGGAATAAAAAAGGACTGGAGAAAGCTAAGTTTGGATCTCACTATTCTGTCGAGTGCACACCTGTGGGCCTGCGGTCCCTGGGGAAGTCCAGTCTGCTGCCTATCTGCATGGCTGCCAAGGACACCTGGGATTCCCCCCTGTCCCTTCGCTCATGGAGGAAGCCACACCTGCACACGGTGGGCTGTTCCCAGGACCACACTAGGTGAAGGAGGAGAAGTGCTCACTGGTAAGGAGAGGAATAGCGGACAATGGGAACAGGCCATGTGTATTTCAGCTTTGATGACTGATTCCTGGGGAAAGAGAGTAACAGATGGTCAAGAGGGAAAATGGGATCAAGCAATGAGAACATGGCAAATACCTGGTCCTGTCCTTGACCTACGGTGAAAGCCACATCCCCAGGGTTTGGGGATCATTTTATTTGTAAGGTCTCTGTGGTTTAGACTGAACCAAACCGTCTCATCATCCAAAGATTAGAAATTTCAACATGAACGCTCATATTTTTAATCCAACCAGATTTGTGTTTTTGACCTTGTTCTAGATCATGGAGTATTTCACGACAGGGTAGACAGTGGCAGGAAGCCATGGAACATCTGCACCTTGCAGACAGCACCTCATTTTTATCAGAGGGGACCCAGATGGATCAATGCAGACTGATGTATGTGCTGCTGTCTGCAAATAGCAGAGTCAAGGCCTGATGAGTTCCACTGTGAACTGTTAGGAAGCTGTCTTTATAACAACAGAGACGTGAAAATTATGGTTCCCCGCTAAGGCTACAGCAGCCCACCACTGTGCTGGGTGAAACACTTCATTCATCTAGGCAGGTATGCACTGGCTTATTACAGGAGGCGTAACTGCTTTTGTTACGCATTCACAGGAATCAGGAAAAGACATTCTTTACGCTCTTCATGTTCAATGCCCTACTTACCAACTTCATCCCTGATGTTCGCAAGTTCGATTGACAGCTCTTTTTCTTTCACAAGGGCACTTTCATTCTGAAAAAACAAAACGGATACCGGGAGTCCCCTAGTTTTATGCTAGATAAGCACTTTCACATGTTTAATTAATGAATCATATTAAGCAATTATTTATAAGTCCAGCCCTTAAGGAGTTAATTTTCACGTTATCTAAGCATATAAAAACTGACAAAGTCTGACTCATTCATTTGTATCCCATTCAAATGACAAAGCTTGCATCACAATATTAATAATACCTGTGGTTGTGCTTTCGTCTAAATTACAATCTTGTATATCATCCTGCAATAATTCTTTGCATATTTATGTCCCATGTGTTAATCTACTGCCATATATTATTATATAATGTTTACTATTATCATTACAATGAGATTTTTGAACATTAAAAAAGTCTGTCCCATATTTCACTGAGGGCCAAATGCTTGTTTTACCAACTGTTTTTTAAACTTACCCTTTTGTCCATACATGATTAGCTACCTAATCAATAATACAGATCAGGGCAGAAGGCTTAGCATGAAACCTTCCTCTTTGTAATATGACCAACAACAATATTTAAGGTTTCCAAGTATTTTGTTCCACTGTCAGCATCAATAGATGAAAAAGAGAAAATCTCACACTTGAAATACCATTTAGTGCAAAAGATGCCATGTATAACTAAATGACTGCTAAGTCGTTTCAAATCAAATACATTCTCTGATATAAAGTAGGGAAGTAGTGGAAGATATGCTGAATTTGTAATCTGCCTTATTGAGTCACCAAACACAGCGTATTATGATTTTATTACTAATAATAACCAGAAAAGATGTGCTACATAAATTCTCTTCAAGTTAGAGATACCAAAAATACAGGCCTTCAAAGAAAGTCTCTGCCATTCTGCAGAATGAACTCTCAAAGCGAACTGATTTCCAGAGAGGGCATTTTGACTAAAATGTGGACCAAATACCTAGCATGAATATCATCGGGGCCTTGAGAATGTTCTTTCTCCCCTAACCACTCTTGCCTTTGGTTTCAGCACCTCTGAAGGACGTGTGCTGAATGTGACCAGACCGTTCTTACAATATTGTTTCTGGTGTGCTGTTTTTAGACGTGGGTAACAAGTGCGTTGTTTTGGGTCGGTGGGAGGGTCTCGGGTTATCCAAAGGGCATTTGCTAAGCCATTTCATGATATTCATCACGCCAAAAATAAAACTCTGTTTTCATAATATGCTGAGAGCTATTTTCATCACGGGAGTGAAAAATTATGAGCTAATGGTTTCCTTAAGAAAATGTACTACTAGATCTGCTCTCTGAGGGGGATAATGGACCATGCTATAGTCTGGAGGTATGTATCCCCCTAAGTGCCCCTAAAATTCACATGTTGAAATCTTCACCTCCAAGCTGATGATATTAGAAGGTGGAGCTTCTGGGAAGTAATCAGGTCTTGAGGGTGGAGCCCTCATGAATAAAATTAGAGGGATCCCAGGGGAGCTGCCTTGCCTCTTCCTCTACGTGAGGATACAGCCAGAAGGCACTGTTTACAGGAAAGTGTCCCACACCAGACATTGAATCTGCTGGAGCCTAGATGTTAGGCTTGCCAGCCTCCAGAATCATGAGAAATAAATTTCTGTTGTTTATAAACCAACCAGTTTATATTTTGTTACTGCATCCCAAAGAGACTAAGACTGTCAAGAATAAAATGGACACCTCCCATCTCATTAATGAAGTTCTCTCCTTCCATCCCAGCCCATAGCAAATTTCAAAGCTAGCAATTATACCTGAGAGCATGTATTTTTTTGCATAATCCTACCCTATATCTCAATAATCCTACTCTAACGCCACACCCACTGTGCGGGGTTATCATGAGGATTAAATAAATTAATGTATGTGATGTAGGTAGTTTCCAGCACTTAGCAAGCTCTTACAAGAATCAGTTGTTATTATATTTCTGTTGTTTCCTTTTATTTCATTTGCAACTATCTAAATGGTGCTTTTCCATATTAATTATCTAAATACATTTAGAATTTGCGTATCAGCCTTATGCTCTGTTTTTGTTTATGTTTTTGTTGTTTTTGAGACAAGATCTCACTCTGTCAACTAGGCTGGAATGCAGTGGCCTGATCATGGCTCACTGCAACCTCCACCTCCCAAGCTCAAGGTATCCTCATACCTCAGCCTCCCAAGTAGCCACCATGCTTGGCTAACTTTTATTTTTAGTAGAGACAAGGTTTTACCATGTTGCTCAGGCTGGTCTCAAACTCCTAGGCTTAAGCAATATGCCCAATCTGTGGCTGCCATGGTACTGGGATTACAGGTGTGAGCCACGGTGACTCGCTTACGCTCTGTTTTTCTAAGCATCTTCCTGGTCTGCCCTGGTTTTGCTTAATTTTTGATGCGGTTCAGAGACTGGAGAAGCCAGAACAGGGAACATATTCTAATTAGACAGTTTGCAGGGATTATATGCTCATTCTAACAGCAGCATAATATGGCCAGATGACAATCATGTTCCTGTAGGTTAAGCAAATTTGGTATTTTGGAGAGTGCTAATTTCGGTATTGACCCTGAAATAACCTTAACCTAGTGGGAAAACTAACTTGCCTTTACTGTCAAGAAAAATTTTGAATACTCATATTCTCTAATTCCTAAACACATCCAGAAAATTGAAATACTATGCTTATCAGTACAGAAATAGCATTATGCAGTGTTCATTCTCAGAGCAATGAGAGCTGCAAAGACTTAGACTGGGCCAGGCAGTGAGCAATCAGAACATAACAAAAACAACAACTGAATTCTAATTTCTAACTCAGAGCCAATGTTTCCCTCGCCTCCCTGTCACGGCCCCCGCTGCATATTAACAGAGTCATGCCCTAGGGATCTCCCACATCACAACAAATCAGTCCACACTCCTAGTCACAGAAGAATCAGGCATGTGGGGAAGGAGTGGCCAGAAGGCCCTATGAGAGGGACAGGCCTCTGCGGAATGGTGCTGACTGTGAGGGAGATTGCTGATGAAGAACTTCAGACTTGAATCACTTTTGTGAAAAGCTAATGCTGATGTTCTGGGGCCAGGCCTTCCCCATCCATTTGTTGCTTTAGCAGAAACACAAATAAGATTGATGGAAACCAAGTGAGAACCAAACCAAACCAAACCAAACAGCAACAACAACAACAAATCAAGAAAAGAAAGGAAGGGGATGGGAAGAGAGGAAAAGAGATAGGCAAGGAAGTGAAAAGGAAATAGAAGTGAGATTAGAGACCTTGTGCCATTTCCCTTTGGGGAAGCAGAGGCTATTAAAACAGATCACAAAGACTCAATGAAAATGACCCCATCCACCCTCATCCCCATCCTTTTGCAAGTTCAGTCTCTAAAGCAGCCAGTTCCAAACTATAGTCACCACATGGCTTACTAAGGAAGGGTTGGTAAGGTTTGTTGCTGCCAAAGATAAGCAACAAACCTGATGACGAAAGTGTCAAGGAAAAGAACTGAACTCTGGGAAGTTCTAGCTAAGTATTATTTATCAATTACTATAGGCGATTCAAGCTGTCCAGCATCAAACACTCTCTGTAGTCCAGGCACAATATGAGGTAAGCCCTTTTTGTCATTTACTCCTCCAGACACTGTCCAGAGGGTCCTGGGTCTTATTTCCCTTTATGGAGGAAGAAACTGGGGCTCCATGGTGAAGTGGCTGTCCTCTGCTCAACCCACCAGGAAATGGCAAAGGTAGGACTTTCCACCCATTGTCCACACTCTTCATCAAACACAAGCATATCCATATTTCCTCTCCTAGTCATGCTTAGAGAGATGCAACAAGATCCAAATTGCACTGAGCCTCAGCTTGGATCTGAGCACTTACTACCAAGAAGCCTTTCATGTCTGACTGGGAGAGAGGCAGGGTCTACTCCTGACTACTCTGTCCAATGAAACAACACCCTGGCTGCATTCAGAGCCCACTCCACAGTCTGAACTGCCTGTCTTTGTCCTGGGTGTTGATTCGTGAGTTGCACGTTAGCCTGTTTCCAGTGTCTGGACCCATTTCAGTATAGCCTAGTTGGGCTACAGCTTCTGAGAGAGTAGCTGTTTGGTTTTCCCCATCAGCCTCTAGAAGGATGCTGTCTGATGACCTCTGAATATGTTGCTGCTGAAGATGCTGGCACAGCTCAGCTCTGGCTCGCTAAGACCAGTCTGTGCAGTCTGGCGACAGCCCTTCTTCCGCAAGTGCTTGTTTTTGAAACGATATCAACTCTTCTAATTTATGAATTCTCTGCATCAAGTAAGTTACTTTTTGCTTCCTGCAAGCCAAACCAGAATGACGTAGTGCTGCCCTGCAATGAAATGAGTCAACAGTGATGACTGCAGAACGTCGTTCCTTAGGCAAGAGTGAACTTAAGGGAATCTTCCATTCACTGCTCCTTGCCTCAAAAGTTATTCCTCCAATTTTCATGATTCAACAGAATCCAGTGTGGTCTTGCAAGGCCCTCAGGTTCTGTTGAACACCCAGGACTCCCTCGGAAAGGCTCTCAAGTCACTATTCCCCTCCGTTCCCCAAACTATGCCTGGTCTGGGTGATGACACCGTGGGTTGACTGAAATATGAGCAAGGCCTCCTCCGAGGGCCCAGGGTTAGATTAGTGCCTCTCTAAATGGGAGATGAGTGGAAAATTCCCAGCGGGTGCCAAGTACATGAACTCTTATTTGCACTCAAGAGGGCTCAAAATAGAACTCGGTGTTAACCATCCCAACTATCCTGGTGATATAGTCCAGAAGTTGCAAAGCCTAACAAGGCCATTCCTCTAAAATTTCTGTTTATTCTATGACAGGCTTAACTGGAAACTGACACTTTGGGAACATTTATCTAAGCCCCAAACCAGCAGCTGTGTCTTCTTAGCCACCTCTTTTATTTGGTCATGCACTGCTCTCCTTTGCACGCCAAGTTCTCCATTCATTCTGGCATGGTATATCTCTTATTCACAGATGGAATGCAGGACAAGCTACTCCCATGAAACATCCAACTCACTCTCTGTGCCTCTTGCCCCAAACATACCCCTGCAAGTCTGCTACAGTGAAGCCTCTGCTTCTTTTTAGACATGGCTCCAATCTAAGACTTTTCACATACTCGCAGGGGATATTGCCTTTCACCTTTCCTTGCTAGAGCAGCCTGGCAAGGCGGACAACCCATTAATCACCCCATTAACCTCAAGCAATGGGATGTGTGGCCAACGCCCAGGCAAGCCTGCCATACTCTGTTATTTTAACATGTGTGGTCACTGGGAGTTATCTCTTCAGATGGTGGATGCTACCCTGTGAACCTGAAGGTAATGGGAAGTGAAAACGCCTGTCCCTGTTAGTATCATCCCTGTGATTCTATGCTTGGGCACCAGCCACCTGTGCCACTTGTCAAATTAGAAACCAGTAGAGCAGCTATTTACCACTAAAACTGAATGCTGGGTAAGTTTGAGCTGCTTTCACCCCAACTCATCCAGAAATAGGAAATGTATGCCAAATAACACGTACTCACTGGGTTCCTACTATGTGCCTGGCCGACATTTCTGCTCTCAAGGAGCTTGACATCCAGAGAGTCGGTAAATGGATGAACAATTACAGAACAATGTGCTCTAACCCAACAGGGCAAAGCTGTCTTAGAGATTTAAACTGAGAGAGGCAGGATATGGAGAGAGCATCCCAGGCAAAACAGCACCTGGGGCCTTTTGGGAACCTCTGTCAGCCCATCATATGGGCCCCTTTCCCTCCAACTTTCTGCCTCTGGTCTATGAAACTCCCTGCAGGAATTCTCGGTTGGCTACAGGGTTACTGAGGACAATTTCAGAAAATTCACTGCAGATTTGAGCATTTTCATCAGCTCCTTCTTCTCCACCTGAATTTTTTTAAAAAAGAAAATACATATATATGTAAATTTAAATATATATGTAAGCCCAAAGACTCCCAACTAATCTTTCCTGTATTTTTAGCCTGCTCTGAAATCCATGCAGATCAGTAAAATTCAGTCCTGTGAGCTGGGCCATGTTTTTCCAAGCTAAATAATCGAATCACAACAGGAAATTAAATAAGAGATCTATAGAATTCTGGTCTTTGAGGAAACATCCAGATCTTTTAAAATTGTGAATTTAAAAAATTCAAATGTCACATACATGCACACTAAATTGCAAAAAGGTTAAAGGTGTTTTTGCTCTTCTCGGAAACATTACTGCTTTTCACCTGGAGCTCCATGAACTTATATTAGGGTTTAAAATCAACATGGTAGAATTTCATCTTCATAAGAAAACATTCTCTTTTGTATTTCAAAATGCACCAGCTGCAAAGTTACAGCAACAAAATACAAGTATCTTGTATGAAAATACAAGTTGTTTTCATACCACTTTTTGTGGCTATCGCACTCATTTTCAATATTAATATTATGAAGATTGGCCAGAGTCATAACGTATAATAGCTCTGTGGAAAAATCCCATGGGAGGTGGGCTGACCTTTTGTTTTTCATTTCAGTTATTATAGTTTTAAGGCAGCACTGATACTATGCCTTGAGTTAATCAATAAGTATCATTTCTTTCACATATAATTAACACTAGGGCCTCTTTGTTTTTATATAATGATCTGCTTTTCTGCTGTGAAATGAAACTCCATATAGGCTTCTCAGTAACAAAATATCCTTCTTATTTAAGACTCTTGAATACGTTTCAGTATCTACTTGTATGAAAAATGAGCAAAGTCATACCATGTATTAGAGGAAATCAAAATTCCTACAAATGGATAATTTCGGCCTTTGCCTTTGCACAGGTGGGGAAGTCACTGGGTAAAAACACATCCAGCTTTCCCAAGAGGCTGTAGTTAATAAGGGAATATCACATCATACCTGGATTACTAATGAACAATGCGAAAGGACAGAGATTAATGGGGCCAAGAAGAAGAAATGCTGATCCAAAGAAGTAATGCTGGGAAATTCAGGATCTCAGAGTAAGTGCAGGAGAAAGGAGAATTAGCCAGTTCTCTGCGTTTTAATCCATTTGTGTATCACTTAAGAAGCTTCTTGACCTTTCTGGATTCTATCTTCTCTAATAACCCTCCCAAATTTACTACTGTCAGAGCACCTACCCATGCCTGGGAGGAACAGTGAGGTGTCTCTCCGAACTCCCACCCCCACCAAGAATTTAGAGACCAGGTAAATAAGACTAGCCTCTGAGATTAGAATCAACACATAAAAGGCTAGGGTAGAGATATACAAATTAACCCCTAAAGGGACAGGATAGAACCTAAACCAGCAAGTTGTGCTGTCGGATTGAATGTATAACGCGGCGTGAGGGATAACAAGTTCATTACAAGGGGCGTTGGACAGTGAAGGGAGCTTACAAAAGGCAGTCACCAGGGCCAGGAACATTTTAGGTGAGCAGAATGGGAGATGAACCCCAGTAAGCTCTGAGGCCACTGGGTTCTTAAAGAACAACTTGCTGGCTCAGATTCCATTAGCATCGAGGCTTCTTATGAGCTAGACTTTTGACTCTCAAAAGAAATAACATGTTTATAAAGCTTGTTATCGTTTGTCAGTTATATTTCACATGGTTAAAAGGAAACTGATATTCCAGGTTATACATATAGTTTATTCCTCTTAATAACTCAAGAATTCCAGGAACCATCAGCTCAGGAAGGTTAAAGATAAGGAGTTTCTGTGCAGAGCTCCTGGCTTCATCTTGGACTGCGTTGAGTCCATAGGTGAATGGACCCTTTGGGATCCATCTGGGTCATACCATTCCTTTCAAATACTTGTAGACAAGTCTCTCTGCTCCAAAGCCCAAGATAGATCCCTACTTTTTATTTAGCTCAAGTTTAAAAAACTGGGTCCTTGGCCAGGCATGGTGGCTCACACCTATTATCCCAACATTTTGGGTGGTTTGAGACAAGTCTGGGGAATATAGCGAGACCTCGGCTCTGCAAAAGAAAAAAAAAAAAAAAAAAAAAAAAAGCTGAGCATGGTGGTGTATGCCTGTGGTCCGAGCTACTTGGAAAGCTGAGGTGGGAAGATTGTTTGAGTCTGGGAGCTGAAGTTTGTAGTAAGCCATGAGCATACCACTGCACTCCAGACTGGTGACAGAGGGAGGCCCTGTCTCAAACAATACAAAGCCAAAAACAAAGCAGCCAACAAAAATTCTGGGTCTGGCTTTCAGACTGGAAATTTCTCCATAGTCTCTCTGCACCATATCTCCCACTGTGTTTACCATGAGATTGCCCCTCTCATATTTCATAAAATGAGGCAAATAGACCTTTCCTCACATGCTCCTTGCTTGGAATTACATTTCTTCTCTTTAGTTTAATAAAATTCCACCCCATTCTTCAAAGTGTAATTCATGTTCCACTTTTTCCAAGAAACCTTGCCTATGGTTCTAGCCTGACTTCTCCTTTCACTAAATTCCAGAAACAGGTATGGTCAGTACCACATACCTTTCACTCAATTATACTCCAGTCTTGTGCTAATGTTTAATTGTCCTGCGTGTGCTATTGTTGCCTACCCACTTGTAAGTACTCTGAAAAAAATGGAAGTACAACCAAACCGGCTATTGGTAAACTACCTAAGGGCCAGTCATGCCTTTTAAGAATTATTTGATGGTCTCAATAGTAACTAGGCACAGAGTAAACCAATAATAAATATTTCTAATGGACAGGTCTTTATAAGTTGGAAATACATAAGCACAAACAGTTTTTAAACAACTTGTTCATTTAACAATTTTTTTAAAATTATATACTCTAGGCAAGATTCCAGTTTCCCCTAATAAATTAATGCTAAAGAAGCATCCTCATATGCAGAGTTTTTAGTCAATATTCATAGTTTTTAGTCAGATCTCTGAAACTGATTACTTTAAAAGCATCTTTAATTGTCCCACCGTGTTTTTCAGAACATCTTTAGCTGCGCTTTGATCAAAACTGTTAGATTGTTTTGATTTCTCAAAATGAAGTTTGCTGTTTTGATCTATATGAAGTTCTGAGGAAATGTTTTTTTTTAAAGGTTTATTAAACTAGGTTAAGGTAATCAGAAACAACACTATCAACAATTTTACCAGGTCTCTTTTAAACTGCATATCAACATCTTTGGGGTTATTAGAGCTGATTAACAGACTGAAGAACTTTGTTGTGGGATTTGGGAGTACTGATTTCTAGAGTCTGAAGTTGGAATGGAATGCTATTATGCTGCTAGTATAGAACCCCTGGCCCAATAGGTAACTATCAATTAAATAAATGATTTTGGCATACTGCCTGTGAAGTTATTCTGCAAAGTAGGCAACTACATAAAATAATGTGTTTTTTAATTAAAAAAGAAAGTCCTCAATTCATTAAAAGAGCACCTATGAAAATGCACATATAAAACTTCAAATAGGAATACTATTTGGAATTATAGCAAAGAAAAGTCAAGAAATGTAGATGTGAACATAATGAAAAAGCTGATAAAAGCAGTGTAAGTTTTAAAGTATTCATCAGTAAAGAATAATTTGTATTGAACTAGAAGTCAAAGATAAAACATTGGAAAGTTACTTAAACATCAATTGCTAAAGAGATGAAATAATACTGAATTATCTTCCAAAATCTCTGAATTCAAGAATGACATAGGGATAATCATTTTTAAGAACTTGATTTAAAACAAAATAGGGAAACAGATTCCCTTTAAAACATATTTTCTCAAACCAAAAGGCCTTCATATTACAGCCTCTATTTCTAAAACTTTTGTATTAGGGTTTAGAAATATGAAATTTATAATACTGTTTTACATGTAGCAAATCCTTCCCTTCTATTATAACTATTGTTGTAAGGCTTCAGTACTGTTCTGTGACCACTTCTCAAAAGGCTTAATCACTTCAATGTTAGATGTGCAACTGAGTGCAAATGCTTTATATTTCATTTTGTTCAAAGCACATAAATCTGTATATAAATATTTTAGTTCATACTCATGGTAGCAAAAGCCAAATCCACTGAAGTGGTTATTTCTATTGGAGCAGAACTAGTAAGTGGCTTTTAAGGTACAGTTTAATTTTCCTAGGTGGTATGTAACCCTACTTTAGGTCAAAGTTCATAAGCAGAACTGGTAACTAAGATGTTCCCAAGTGACTGCTTTTTGATGAGCTTGTATATTAAGCCATATATTTTCCTTCTTCTGGTCACATACTACATACCTCAAGCTATCTAGATAGCTGATGCCCACATGGGTAGAAAGAAGGCAATTTCAATTCCTTGTGAAATCCCATTTCATGCATCTTGGAGAAATCCAAATATGCACGACAATTAAATGTCTGACAGAGACAAGAGCTCTTGCAAACAGATTTCTAGTAATGAAATTAAAAGCATTATCTGAATCCCTCTGCTAGCTCACAAGAGCAGGCAAATGTCAAAAGCAAAGAAAAGCTTTGTGTTGGAATTGCTACATAATTCTCACACATACTCTATTTTCAATTCCCTGGCTGTGAATTTTTCTTCCAGTGAAGACTTGAACACACCCTCAGATTCTCTCTGGCTTTTTAAGTTTTCAACTCTATGTTTATTCATCTCTCTAAGATGCAAAGAAGTACAGAGAGAACAACTATACCACGTGCTTTCTTCTCTGATGTGAAGAATATAAATTACAAGGATGAGTGCTGTTTTGAAAAAAGAGTGGTAAACTTTCAAAGTTAGCACTTGGCGAAGAAATACATGCCTAACTAATCTCAAATCCCCAATGGAACGTCTTAGGTTTCACAGGTACATTAAAATGCATTAAGAATATTCTAAAGCTCTCTTGGCAGTTTTGATTTCAAGATGTTGGAGCAAAATCCTACTATTTCAGGAAAATGCAACAGTTACATTTGAGACTGCAGGAATACAGAATTATGTAAGGCACTGCAGAGTATGTGAGACCAAATGTTTCTGTGAACACCACTCACAATTCAGCACACTGGAACGAGTAAAGGGAGCCTCCTGTTCACCAACAAAGCGCACACGCATGCTAGGGGGACAGGCACAGAGGTGGCTGGCTCGCGGCTTTCTCTCTGCCTTTGCAAAGGAGGAGGGGGAAGAAGAGAGAGGGAAGGCAAAGTACCGTCTTGTCCAGGCACTGAAGGCAGTTATAAGGCTTGCAGCAGCAATGGCCCATCCCGGCAGGCTGGCTGGCAAGGGGACCTCCTTCATTCAACGTGTCAGCGGGCAACTCCTAAGCCGAGGTACTGGCACACACGAAAGGGGCGCGCCGCTGGGAGCTGTCACAACTTCCATGTGGTCACCTCGGCTACCTTATTTCTCCTAAACTTCAGGAATCCAGGAAGCAGAGGAATGAGAGGACGAGGAGAGCTGGGCAGCAGCGATCGGATCTTGCTGCTGCGGGAGGGAGGGCGGGCAGGAGCTAGGAAGGGAGGGGACGGGCGGGAGGGAGGGTCACTTTGCCACTGGAATCCTCGGAGTGAGGCAAATCAATAGTCGCATAACAACAGAGCATTTGCCAATGCTGGCTCCTTAAGAGGACAGCCAGCCGGCTCTCTGCCGGGTGCGCGGCCGCTCCCAGCCCTCCCCTTGCAGGGATGCGCCTCCGCACCGCGCAGACACGCCTGGAGCGGATGCAGGAAACACAAAAGGCGAGCCTGGGCTTCAGGGCACTGCCTGGGGA
The DNA here is from genome assembly GCF_048565385.1 of Saimiri boliviensis. Classification (NCBI taxonomy): domain Eukaryota; kingdom Metazoa; phylum Chordata; class Mammalia; order Primates; family Cebidae; genus Saimiri; species Saimiri boliviensis. The sequence continues at coordinate 79,423,258 of NC_133464.1, forward strand.
CGCCCGAAAGGGCTGCCAGGGCTTGGCTCTGCTGCAATCCTAGCTCCTATTTTTCTGGGAAGTAAAAATATTTATAAACGTGATGTATATGGCTTCTTCTCCCACGAAACTCTTCTCAGAATATTTGTTGCTAATGGGAACCACCAATTGCTCATTTTCTAATTTGCATGTCATGAACAATTTTTTTTGCCTTATTTGATGAAATCTTCATATTTAAAATATCACTGTGAAATTGCTTGCCTAGCTGACATACACATACCATTCAATTGGCTTGAGTCATTAAAATTGGGGTTTGTGCAGGTATTTCTCCTAGGCAAATTGGCATAAAAGACTTTAAAAGACTTACTCTTTCTAGTTTTTCACAGTTAAAAATCAGAAAGGGAAAGAATCAGGGAACAAAAGTTTGTGTTTGTTTTCTCAAAAAAGACTTGGTATTTACAAATATATTTATGTAATCCTGCAAGTAAAAGAAGCAAATATTTACATGATGGATTGTATATGCCCTGATACCTCAGAGGAGAAATCCTGAAATTTCTCGTGTTTATAAATATGCAATTATATTTTTGCCCATTACATTGCCTAAGGCTGTAAACAGACAATAGTTGTTAAAACTAGATGATTTTACTAACTTAACAGATTTCCCAAGCAGATTTTCATTAAGTACTATAGGCTTGGAGAAAGGAAAGTATTTAGTGATCAAATAGGAACAGACTGGAATGTTTGCCTTAAACTTGAAGGAATAAATTGAAGCCCTTCTTTAAAGCTAACAGGTAAATTAGCATAATCCTTCAGGAAGCCAATTTGGCTGTCAAAATACTAAATGTACACACACCTTGACCCAATATTTCCACATCTATGCTATAATAATACTCACATAAATATACAAGTGGGTGTGCATAGGGGTCTTCAATTCAGTATTGTTGGTTAACAGCACAAAAATGGGGAATATTTTAGATTTTCAATGCCTTTCTATTACATGGAAAGATAATACATTGTTGACTGAGAAAGTAAACTTTCATAAAAAAAACACAACAAAGCAAACATACACATTTGCATATGTTTGAAGTAAAGCTTTGGAAAGATACACACATTCATGTAACCGCAGCGGACCCTTGAGGAATGGAAAACAGGAGGGCGTGAATTTCCACTTTCTACCTTCTCATGAGCATATTTTATTTTTACTGTTTTAAAACAAAGTGCATCAGGGAAAAGGCAGGGATTCCCCTCTGGACTCTGTGATGTTGTGAGGTCCAGAGCTGCCTCTCGCTCACTCAGGCTAATGCTCCTTGGCAGTGAGCCTGGGCAGACCTCTCAGAGGCAGAGAAGCTCACAGTACCTTGAGTTCAAACCTGGGCTGAAAGCTGTTCCTAGGGCTTCTGAAATCTGTGATAAAAACTTTATGTTGCAAAAAGTGGTGGCTTAGTATAGCCCCCAATGCTCACAGCAGCATTATTTGCATTAGCCAAAAGATGGAAGCAACCAGAATGTCCACCAACAGATGAATGGATTAAGCAAATGTGGTGTGTGCATGCAGTGGAACATTAGTCAGCCTTAAAAAGGAAGGAAATGCTGACAGGTGCTACAACATGGATGAAACTTGAGGATATCATGTTAAGTGAAATAAGCCAGTCACAAAAGGACAAATAGTGTACGATTCCACTTACATGAAGTAAGTAGAGTGGCCAAATTCACAGACACAGAAAGTGGAATGGTGGCTGCCAGGGGCTGGGGGCAGGGAGAGGTAGGGAATTGTTCAATGAATACAGAGTTTTCGTCTTAGAAGATGAAGAGTTCTGGAGACAATGCAAATGTACAGACTGTCCCTCACTTATGATGGTTCCATTTATGACTTTTCCACTTTACAATGGTGACACATTCAGAATACTCCTCAATTTACAATGGGGCTATAGCAGAATAAATCCCTCATAAATTGAAAATACTGTTCAGTTGAAAGTGCATTTTCATAACCCTGTTGTAAGTTGAGGATCATCTGTACTTAAACACTAAACTATACACTCAAAAATAGTTAAGAAGGGGAATTTTTTGTTATATTTTATCACAGTTTTTCTAAAACAGAAGTGGTAGCTTGCATTTACCTGGAGGCAAACAGCTCCTAAACTGCAGGTATGGATTGAATCAAGACAGAGCAAAACCCTATTACGGACGGAGCCAGGTGGGGTGGGAAGGCCCACAAAGTGAAGCTCCCTACATTGATTTAAAAAATGCTTTCTTCCAGCGCAGTTATCTTCCTGCAGATAGTTCCCCTTAGGAAACAGTTTTTTTTTCTAAATTACGCTTTAGAGTGCACCATACTAGAAAATTGCTTCTTATTCTTAGGAGATGTATGAGAGGCCTTGCTGACCAGTTGCTCACAGGAGATAAATGTGAGACTGGAGGAGCTACACAAAAAGAGGCGATTTTCAGCTTCTCTTCTGGGGCACAGAGGGCACTGAAGGGCACGGCACTTCCGTAGTGCAGTCCTTCCTACGTGGTTGAAATCGCACACGTACTGTGATCTCATTCCACACGACCCGGATTTTGAGAAATGTGTTTGTGTTCCAGAATTGTGCCTTGTTTCCTCTACATGCTATGAAAATTACAAACATACTGAAAAATACAGATAAAGACCAAAGGTCTTCCTATTCCTATTTCCAGGTTCAACGGTCATCAAGGTGTTGGCACACTTGTTTCATCTTTTCTTTTTTCTTTTTCTCTTTTTATTTTTTCTTCACATACCCCTCACCCCAATTCAGCAATGACCAAGACTGTTACCTTATTTTCATTTGTCCCTTGTCTTTCTTTTTTAAAGTATTTTTTCCTTTTCTTTCTTTTTTGTTGTTGAGACAAAGCCACACTCTGTCACCCAGGCTGGAGTGCAGTGCTGCCATCTCAGCTCAGTGCAAACTCTGTCTCTTAGGTTCACGTCTCAGCCTCCTGAGGAACTGGGATTACAGGAGCTCGCCACCACGCCTTGCTAATTTTTGTATTTTTAGTAGAGATGGGGGTTCACCATGCTGGCCAGGCTGGTCTCGAACTCCTGACCTCAAGTGAACTGCCCACCTTGGCCTCCCCAAGTGCTGGGATTACAGGTGTGAGCCACTGCACCCGGTCTGTTAAAGTATTTCTATGTTAAAGTATTTCTAAGCAAAGCCCTACATACTTCATTATGCTAAAAATTATGAACATTTTCTTACATAACCACAATGCCATTAAAACAATAAAACTGACAATTATTCCTTGGTATCCAATACCTAGCTCATAAAAAAAAAAAAATTTGGCTAGTTTCTAAAAAAAAAAAAAAAAGTTTTTTTTCAGGTTTCTTTGTTTGAATCAGGACCCAAACGAGGCCCACATATTACATCAGGTTTGCAGTCTCTCGGGTCTTCTATGAACGGCAATCCCCACCCCTCCTCTCCTTTCACTGTCATACCATTGACTTGTTCAGAAACTGGGTCAGCCACCCTGTAGAATGTCCTACATGCTGGATTTGCCTCTTTGTTTCTTTGTAATGTCACTTCACCTGTTCCTGCATCCCTTTAAGTGAAATTTAGCTCTCAAATATGGGTTAGATTCAAGCTCAATTTTGGGGATAACATCTCAAAACTGATGTTAAGTGATGCCGTGAGCATCATATTGCCTTCCGTGGGGAAGCACCTGTCTGGGTGTTCCAATTTTAGTGAGCTGGAGTGGATCTGGATGTGACAGCCTCATCTCCGTTGCAAAATTCCCCATCACCCTTTCATATAATGGCTTCATTTGTTAATAATTATTACCTGAATCAATTATTTCACTGGGGACTGCAACATAATGTTCTGATTATTTTTGTCTTTTTGCATTTATTAGATGGAATTTTTCCTCATCAACTGGGATGACTTTCTTTGATACACATTTTTAAATTGATACATATTTATACATATTTATGGAGTACATGTTATATTTTGATACATGCATATAAGACGTAATAATCAAATCAGAGTAATTAGGATATCCAACACTGCAAATATTTATCATTTCTTTATGTTGGGAACATTCTAAAACTTCTAGCTATTTTGAAATATACAATAAATTATTATTGGCCGGGCATGGTGGTTTACACCTACAATCCCAGCACTTTGGGAGACCAACGTGGGCAGATCACTTTGAGGTCAGGAGTTCGAGACCAACCTGGCCAACATGGTGAAACCCTGTCTTTACAAAAAAACAAAACAAACCAAAAAAAACAACAACAACAAAAATTAGCTGGGCATGGTGGTGGGTACTTACAATCCCAGCTATTCAGGAGGTTGAGGCCGGAGAATTCCTTGAACCTGGGAGGCAGAGGTTGCAATGAGCTGAGATCATGCCATTGCATCCTAGCCAAGTGACAAGAGGGAGACTCCATCTCAAAAAAAAAAAAAAAAAAATTACTGTTAACTCTAGTCACCCTACTGTGCTATCGAACACCAGAACTTACTCTATCTAACTATATGTTTGTACAACTAGGGCAATTTTAATTTCCTGCAATACAGTTTGTACAGGAAGGACAGGGTAAATGCCTAATCATTACCTTTTTTTTTTTGAAATGGAGTTTCGCTCTTGTTACCCAGGCTGGAGTGCAATGTCGTGATCTCGGCTCACCGCAACCTCCAACTCCTGGGTTCAGGCAATTCTCCTGCCTCAGCCTACCGAGTAGCTGGGACTACAGGCATGCACCAGCATGCCCAACTAATTTTTGTATTTTTAGTAGAGACAGGGTTTCACCATATTGACCAGGATGGTCTCGATCTCTTGACCTCGTGATCCACCCGCCTCAGCCTCCCAAAGTGCTGGGATTACAGGTGTGAAGCCACAGCTCCTGGCCATCATTACCTTTTAAGTGCCAATTTCTTTAATGAAGACTTGGTATGGAAATGGTACCCAATGAGGTTGTTACTGAGATTGTTGGTTGTTTCCTCTCACCTCTTAAAAATATCATTATAAATTATAAACTCATGTTTTTATTTTTACATACACAATATGTTTGAGTCTATTGCACTAATTACCGTTTTTAGATGCTCAGTGTAAAAACGGTATGTCCCCTCCTTGGCCTGCAGCCCTTCTTCTTGGCCCCTCTGTCCTTTTGACACAACTCATTTGTGTCCCTTCCTTGCTTCCTGATACAAGATATCCTAGGCTCATCTTGTGTGTTTCCTCCTCCAGATGTGGAGTCATCCATTCTTGACAGGAGCCCTGGTTCCTTCTAGCTGGGAATGATAATTAGGTACCACAGAAATGGATGCTGTTTGTTGTCTTTTGAGAGCCACATGAAGGAAGTGAGTTTCCTTTGAAGGAAGTGAGCCTTCCCACAGACAAAATGGCCTTTGAAGAAGTCACTGAAATCAGCATGGGGCCTTGGGCTGGGGTGAGAAGGAAGCAACGCCTTCTCTCGGAGCTTTCAGAGGCTAGGGCCTAATCCAGGTAGAGGAAAAATGCTCAGCAAAATTCACTGAGAGACAAAACTGGTCCCGGTAATATGGTGGCAAGCTAAAGGCCAGATAGGGAGGTCCGTTCTGAATAAAACTTCTCCAGGGACTCGCCCGAATGCTTGGATAGCTGAAAAAAAAAAGATCAAGCTCGAAGGCAAATACAATGAAGGTTTAGACTGTTGTAATTTGGCATAAAAAGAAACCATACAATTAAAAACTAGTGGCTGGGCGTGGTGGCTCACACCTGTAATCCCAGCACTTTGGGAGGCTGATGCAGGTGGATCACCTGAGGTCAGGAGTTCAAGACCAGCCTGGCCAACATGGTGAAACCCCATCTCTACTAAAAATACAAAAATTAGCCAGGCATGGTGGTGCACACCTGTGATCCCATTACTGGGGAAGCTGAGGCAGGAGAATTGCTTGAACCCAGGAGGTAGAAGTTGCAGTGAGCTGAGATCATGCCACTGCACTCAGCCTGGGCAACAGAGTGAGACTTAGTCTTAAAAAAAAAAAAAGGAAGAAAAAGAAACCATGACCTCACAAGCTCATGAAATTTGGGATATTTTGTCTCCCAATATTTTTAAAAGTTTGAGGTGATTTTTATTCCTGGCATATTTTCTTAAATTGAAGTAGCAACAAACATTTAGAAAAGTCATAGGAAAGCCTAATGGTGGATCTCCTTGGAGAAAACTTTATGAACACTGTGTTTTGGAGCAATAACTAATTATAAGCATTACCTGATGGACAACAGATGCCCAGCTCTGTGCTTCTGGCTTGCGCATGGTATCTCACGTAACTCTCACAAAACTTTGTGAGATAAGCACTATTATCATCTCCATTTTATAGATGAGCAAATGAGGCTCTGAGGTTGCACAACCTGTCAGGTGTGTATAAATCCGGGAAGTGATCATGTGGGGCTGTGAACTCGGGTCTAACTCTAAAGCTTATGTCCTAAGCCACTGTGCTTTACTAACTGCATTGTAATTTTGAAAACCTTCCACCTCCATGGCCTATAGAACTGCAGGCTTGTGTGATAACCTGGACAAGGAATCTGGACATAGGCAAATGTAAAAGGAACACATAAATGGAATTGTCCCCCATTTTTCAACCTTGGAGCAAGAGCCTCTATTTCAATGCTTTATAAAAAGTACATTTACAAACAAATATACAAACAACTTTAAAAACTGACACAGTAGCTAGGTGTGGTGGCTGACACCTGTAATCCCAGCACTTTGGAAGGCCAAGGTGGGCAGATCATGAGGTCAGGATTTTGAGACCAGCCTGGCCAACACAGTGAAACTCTGTCTCTTCTAAAATACAAAACTTAGCTGGGCATGGTGGTGGGCGCCTGTAATCCCAGCTACTCAGGAGGCTGAGACAGGAGAATCATTGGAACCTCGGAGGCAGGGGTTGCAGTGAGCCAAGATCTCACCATTGCATTCCAGCCTGGGCAGCAGGGCAAGACTCCTTCTCAAACAAACAAGCAAACAAACAAACACCTGACATGGTAGAAACATACATATCAATATTAAAATATTCAATTTTATTAGTTCTGTTTTTTTGTCTTCCTTAAATTTGGAATTCCTTTCCCTTCCCTGCCCTCTATCATCCCCGTCAGGCTCAAGTTTCCTTGGCTCAAATTCTGCTCCCTAGTATTCCTTAGCACCACCTTACCTATTCCAGGGCCTCTGCCCAATCCTCCAGTTTGAAGTGAATTCCCTCTTTCTCTGTGACTCCATGCATTCCATGTGTTCTTGCCCCAGGATTTCCTGCCTGACATCATAATAACTGTTTACCTTTGTTGTTCACAAAGGATCACAGCTTCTTTGCTATGCCACACTCACAATTACACCAGGACACCTGTGACCTGCCTTGAAGACAGGGCTTCATGAACATTCCCTGAGACAATGCAGGATGGGACCTTGAAGGAGTCAAAGCCAAAGGTAGCTTTGTGATGGAGGCCCGCTGGCGTTCTGTGCAGTTTGTGAACCTTGGTACCATTGACAGGAGGTCAAAGAGACAAAAACCGTATCACTGTCTCACTATTTCAGGAGAAAACCATGAAAAATGATCATGAAACAGTTTCTTACAGATTGTCAAGGCAACCATCTATTTATTTGGGTTCCTCCACCCAAGCCCCTCCTTTTTCCATGCATCTAAAATATTAGCAGGAGCTATAGGGCTGGATCTTAGCAAAGGGGACCGCCAGGGCCAGGAAAACATGCACGGCTTTTACCAAACAAAATCCATCTAGATTTTAATGAGGTGAGAATGGGCTGCAAAGGGAAAACAGAAAACAGAAATCTTCCAGCTGGGAATGATAGGTGGTTACGATCATCTATACACAGACAATAGATGCTCTGAAGCAACTTTGAGGTAATAACCAGGATTTAGAAAATTAAGAGAGAAAAAAGAAGAGAGAAGTGGCATATGTGTTTTTGTGTTCTATGTTCTCAGATATCTGTCAAAAGAGAACTAAAAAAATTTCATTTTTCTATAATACCCAGATAGGAAGGTTGCTACTGATGTAAGATAATCTTTTTTTTTCTCATCTGTTAGTCTTTGATAGTACCCTTTTTTCCCATTTAAGTCAGTGACTAGGATGATTGCAGGAGAGGCAACCTCCTTAAGTTTCTGCATTATATGCTAAGGAGCTGACTAGTCTCAAAAGGGAAGTGAAGTTCAAAATTATATTTACTAGCTGGATAAGTAGGTTGAACAAGATTGGACAATTGATAGGTAGACTTGGATAGAGGGATGGGAAGCAGCTGGCAGAGCCCCCAAGTGCATCTGTCTATTTGACGTATATTAGATAGAAAGGATGAACCATAAGCTGAATATCAACCAACAATGTGACTGTTGCTATAAAGAAAGAATGCAGGCCAGGTGTGGTGGCTCATGCCTGTAATCCTAGCACTTTGGTAGGCTGAGGCAGGTGATCACTTGAGGTCAGGAGCTTGAGACTAGCCTCGCCAACGTGGTGAAACACTCCATCTACTAAAAATACAAAAATTATCTGGGCGTGGTGTCAGGTGCCTCTAATCCTAGCTACTGGGGAGACTGGGCAGGAGAATCGCTTGAACCTGGGAGGCAGACGTTGCAGTGAGCTGAGATGGCACCACTGCACTCCAGCCTGGGGGAGAGAGTGAGACTCTATCTCAAAACAAAAAACAAAAAACAAAAAGCAATGGAAGAAAAAGAGAGCAGTTTCAACACAGGGATTGATTTCAGTTTGATTTTCAGTTGGGTGATTTTGGGTAGGTCACTTACTCTCTGAGACTCAGTTTTCTTCTCTATAAGATGAAGATAAAACTATCTACTATATAAGGTTTCTGGAATTGGTTCTGTAATTTGATTAGATTTGAAAATGCTAACGACTCTATTTCCAGTAGAAGAGAGCATTGATAGTCCACGGCTGAACTGTTTATGGAAAGATGCAAAATTTCAGCATTGGATATTTCTTACCAGCCACTTACAAGAAGCAAGGCTGCCACTGTATATGACACTTCCAAAAAACTTTTTTAAAATGAATGAACATAATGATGTTGGCTGGTTGCTCCTAATATCACTAGACACAGTAATGCAAGAAAAGGATGAGCTCAGGGATTCATATTTCCAGCTCAAGTGTTGCCTAAATAACCTAAGAGCTTCTACACGTGCCCTGAAGAAGACCCTTATCCTTTTAACTGCAGGGCTGACATTGCTGAAACACAGACAAAAAATTTCATCCTGTGACGGCTGCATGACAACACAAGTTGAACCCCAGCTACAGCAGCTACTGTCTACTGTTAAAGTGGAAGCACTGCTTTGGAAAGAATGGGAGTCCATGAACTGGGATGGAGACATGTGGGAAGGCCCTGATGAAACTGAGGACATGGAGTCCCTACATTCTGATGAGTGTTCTTTGCCAGTGGAAGAGGTCTCCTCAGCCCTGACAGAATCGGTCGCCTACCTCCAATGGGAGTGGCCTCCCTAACCCCGGAGGAAGTGGCCTTCCCACTTTTAGTGGTATCGGCCTCTCCACCTCCAGCCTTTCCACCTCTGTTCTGAGGGTATTAACCCTACACTACTTGAGGAAACTGCAATGGCCTCTCTTGAGGCAGGTGCTGTGCAACACAATGGTGACTCTCCCCAGGATCTGCCTCCACCCCTCCGCTTTGCTTCTAGACCTATAACGAGACTCCAGTCCCAGCAGGTGCATAAAGATGAGGTACAACGTATGACTCATGAGGAAGGGCATGGCATTCCAAAGGAACTACTTGATTTTTCTAATTTATACAGACAGAATTCCAAGGGACATGTATAAAGATGGACGAATAATGTGGAAGAAACATAAAGTTGGATGAGGCTGAATTTATTGATAGGGGCTCACTAAGCAGAGATTCTGCATTTAATGTTGCAGCTTAAGGAGCCCAAAAGGGCTCTAACAGTTTGGCTGGCTGAAACATGAACCAAAAGGTAGCCCTTAGTGAGTGAACTCAACATGCTGGCCACACCTTGGTTTAATGTAGAGACAGGAATTCAGAAGCTGAGAGACACTGACATGTCAGAGGGGATTTGCCACTTGAGACCTACCCACACACACTGGGAGGGTCCAGAAGGCAGACGTTTCCCCACAACTGTGAGAAATAAATCTGTGAAGGGAGCTCCAGCATCCTAGAAGAGCTCTGTGATCCTTCTTCCTCACAGGTCAGACCTCACAGTCACTGGGCTGGGAACCCTTAATGTAGCAGGGTAAGTGAACCAGAGGGAAGCAGGGGCCAGGTGGTGGCACTCAATTGCTAAAGGCAAGATAGGTATGGTTATGAGGGACTGTGTTAACTTCTCTTCCCGGGTCCACAAGGGGCATGGTTTCAAAGACAGAAATGTCCCAGCGACATGCCCAACCTGTCTTCATTCAGGTCCCCATCTGGGGACTAGAGTTCTTTGTCTAACTTTTGTGAGGCAGGCTAGGTAGACTGCCCAGGTGAGCTTCCTTTGTCTAAAAAGCCCACCAAAAGCCTTGGAAGGAGGGGCTCTATTGGAGCCAGGCAGCCAATCCAGCATCAAAGTCAAAGATCAGTCACTCCAGAGGAAGTTTGGAAAAGCTCATCTCACTGGACGAGAACTTCAATGGGGCAGGAGTAACTCCAGGGTTAAATTCCCCCAACTCCCTTACCTATATGGATTTCCCTCTCTGGGATCCCCTTCCCACGACAGTGTGGGAACACTCTCTCTCTCTCTCTCTCTCTGTCTCTCTCTGTCTCTCTCTCTCTCTCTCTCTCTCTGCCTAATAAATCACTTTTCTGCAAAACTCTTTGGGTCTGATATTTACTTGAACAATATCACCGTGCCACCTGGGTCTCCTACCCATTCTTAGATGAATGAGAGCCCAAGGACCTGGGAAAAAACAGGGAACAGTGAGTGTCACTGGAATGCCCCTGCAGCCCTGCTCCTGACCCCTGGTTACAGTTACTGTCATAGACAGCAGAGTCAAAACAGCAATCAGAATAGTCTAACTCATGCAGAACTATGGAAGCTGGCTAGCTGATCATGATATTCCTAGAAGTGAAACAGATAGGAAATAGATTAAATTCTTACTTGCTGATCTGTATGAGTAGAAAAGTTCTAGGTCACGTGAACAAAGTCTAACCTAAATCATAAAAACAAGAGGATCATGGCCACTCAGTCAATTCCCAGACTTGGGCCAGTTTACAGACTCAGAACCCTTTGAATGAAGGGGAAGCTGGAGATCCTTGAGGAAATCCCTTCCTCAAGGTCCCCAGTACACTAGTGAAAATTTCTCCTGAAAAATATAATCTTTTTTCCAGCCTCTGCCAAAGGGACCTACTGCCTTTTACCAAGGGAGAAAAGAAATAATTATATTTTTCAGGGACTATTGGACACTGGCTCTGAACTGACAGTAATTCCGGGAGACCCCAAACATTACTGTGGCCTACCAGTTAGAGCAGGGGCTTATGGAGGTCAGGTGAGCAATGGAGCTTTAGCTCAGGTCAGGAAATGCAGGCAAGACAAAAGAGTACCAAAAAATCAAGACACAAATCCCTTGTTCTAGCCACCTCTCAACTCCACTAAAGTAAGTCTGAATTTTGTTCCGTGACAAAAGGCACCAAACTAGGAATCTTAAAAAGCAACTCAATACTACAGAAATAAATAGAAAACATTTGAACAAACAGATAAAGAGTTATTATAAAGAATTAGAAAATAAGATCCAACACACCTCGACTGCTGAAAATTTCTTCCAAGAAAACAGCCATGAAACAAGAACATTCAAAATGAGCTAAATGTTCTAAACTAGCATTTGGGATATGAAAAAAAGAATAAAATAAAAATAAAAAATAAAAAACAAAGAATAGAAATGGACAGAGAACTAACAAAGAACTGATTAATTTAGGAAAGCAATGAAGTTTTGTAAAAGACCAAGTTATCTCAAAAATGAAGATTAAATTACGAGGTACCCAAAGTAAGGTAAACTAAAATGAAAATTTACTAAGGGGCATTTTAAAAGGTAAAAAAACAACTAAGAACATAAAAAAGAGAAAAAGAAAAGAATATAGAGGTCATAGGGTAAACAGAGAAAATGGAAAACAGATAAAGAAGGATTAATACTCTCATAATTCAACTATCTGAACAGAAAAAAAACCAAAACCAAAACATGACATGGTTTGGATTTTGTCCTCTCTAAATCTCCTGTTGAAATATGGTCCTCAGTGTTGAAGGTGGGGCCTGGTGGGAGGTGTGTGTGTCATGGAGGTGATTCTCTTATGAATGGCTTGGAGCCCTCCCATGGTAAGGAGTTCCCACGAGAGCTGGTTGTTCAAGGAGCCTGCACCTCACCCTTCTCTCTCGTCCCCTTTCTCTTCTTATGATGCACTGGCTCCCCCTTTACCTTCTACCATGATTGTAAGCTTCCTGAAGTCCTCACCTGAAGCCAAACAGATGCAGGTGCCATGCCTGTACAAACTGCAGAACTGTGAGCCATAAACCTCTAAATTATAAATTATCCAGCCTCAACTATTCCTTTACAGCAATGCAAAATAGACCAATACAAATGTTTAAAACTATAATGTAAGAAAACTTTTCAGGTAATTGAAACTTACTATTGAAAGGGCCCACGGGATACTTGGGAAAGTTAACCCAGAGTTAGCATCTTTAAGACCTATTAAACCTGTTAGAATTCAGAGACTGAAAAAAAGAAAAATAAATAAATAAACAAATAAAGACCTTTAGGCAAAAAGATCACTTAATTACAAGGGCAAAGTATTAGATATTCAGAGCAAGACAATAGAGCAGTATTTTAAAACAAACAGACAAATGAAAAACAGCTCAATGAAAGAAAATGTGGATCTTCATTTTATATAAAGTTAAGTTGTCCAAGTATCAAGGCTATTGAAAACCTCCAAAACACATAAAACCCTAGGGTATTTTGAACCTATAAGTTTTTCCTGAGGAAATGGATAGAGTATGAGCTTCATTCACCTGACAGGTGATGCGAAATTCTTCAGCGAAGGGACCGATAATAGCATGCATATATATAATTGTAGATCTAAGGAAAACAAAGTCAGAATGAAGGTTGAAAACTAATGTACAAATGCTATATGTCTTGACAAACAGAAATAATGCAACTAAAAACTGGGTACGGGATGGAAGAGAGAATAAAGAGAGTAAAATAAACTCATTGGTTGTTGTAGAGGCAACAGGTGGGAGTTGAAGATACAATTAAAAACTGGCCGCTGGGTGCGGTGGCTCATGCCTGTAATCCCAGTACTTTGAAAGGCCAAGGAAGGTGGATCACCTAAGGCCAAGAGTTCAAGACCAGCCTGGACAACATGGTGACAATCCATCTCTACTAAAAATACAAAAAAAAAAAAAATTAGACACGTATTGTGGCAAGTGCCTGTAATCCCAGCTACTCAGGAGGCTGAGGCAGGAGAATCACTTGAACCTGGGAGGCAGAAGTTGCAGCGAGCCAAGATTGTGCCACTGTACTCCAGACTGGGTAGCAAGAGCAAAATTCTATCTCAATCAAATCAACTCAAATCTGGCAAGCTAGGTGGTCAGAGGTTAACTGAGAAAATGGCACAATGGATATTCAAATATAAAGATTACCATTAGAACAATAACAACAAACTTCTTAAATTTATTTTTCCATAATTGAAGAGTAAAATATATGTCTTTAGAAAAAGAAACACAAGAAATATGACATAATATATATAATTATAAAACATTATGATAGACTCAGACCAAACATATCATTCGTCTCAATAAATCTAATGGACTAAAATCACCAAGGGAAAGAAACACATTTTCAGTTCAGCTCACAATGTACAAGACTCAACTACATACAATATCCAAGATACATGAAACAAAGCAATTAAGAAGGCAAATTACAAATGGAGAGATAAAGAAATTTCAGGAAAATGGAAACAACAAGAAGGCAGAGGTAGCAATCTGATATCCAACAAATAAGGATTCAAGACTAAAATTGTTCAACAAGAATTAGTACCTTTTAATGCTAAAAGCCAAAATCATATTGAAGGTATAACACTTATAAATATTTGTGCTCCAAAAAACATGGTAGCCAACTTTATGAAGGCGTTTTCCTACCCTTGGTCCAAAATGGATCAAGTGGATTAAAAAACTCTCAATATAATGCACTATGTAAATCTTATAGCTATATATTGAACCTCATACTTTAATGATAGTGAAAATACCTGTTAATCAAGTGCCTTGAAACCATTTATCAAAATTGATCACAAAGAAAATACTAGTAAGTTCCATGAGATAGAAATATTACAAACAACACACTGAGCACAATGCAAAAAGGAAAAAAAGAAATTAATAACCAAAGCTAAAAATAAAAAGTTCTCCACCTAATAAATTTAGGAAGCCTCCTATTAAACAACTCTTGAGTAAAAGAGAAAATACAAACTGAAATTAAATAATTTGTAAAAAAATAAAAAATAAAAAATAAACCCCAAACCCAAACGTATGGGACACATTTAAACCATATATCAGAGGAAAATTTATAGGACGAAATACTTTCATAAGTAAAACATTTAAAAATATGAAACAAATGACTTAAATACCTAGTTTAAAAACTAGAATACCACAAAATAAACCAAAAGGAAGCAATTAAAAGGAAATAATAAAGATAAAAGCAGAAATTAACAAAGTAGAGAATAGAAAACCTTACTTGAAAAACATTAACAAAATAGCAACTGCTAAACAATGTGAACAGGGAAAAAGAGAGAGCACAAATAACAAAAAAAAAATGACAAGGGAAAATAGAAAATAACAATCATAAGATATTATATTTGAGATTCTATATTAAATGGATAAGGATATAGGTTCCCAAAATTGAGCCCATCAGAGAAAGCTGAAATAGAGCAAATTTCCCATAATATACCAAAACAATTATTAAACAATGATTGCATACAAAAAACATCAGGCCCAAATATTTTCACCACAGTCTTCTACCAAACCTTCAAAGATGAGATAGTTCCAGTGTTCTATAAATTGCCCTTGAGCATTAAAAATGCACAAGGCAAAATAATGTTCCCTTTCCCCTAAAAGATACCCACATCTGAATCCCCAGAACCTGTACATATGTTATGTTGTACAGCAAAGAGGAATTTCGATTGCAGATAAAAATTAAGGTTCTTAATCAGCTGAATTTACTTAGGGAGATTATTCTGGATTAACAAAGTGGGCCCCATGTAATTGTAATAGTCCTTAAATACGGAAGAGGGAAGGAAAGAATCAGTGTCAGACACATGTAACATGAGAAAAACCTCAACCATTGCTGGCTTTGAAGATGGAACAGGGCCATGAGTCCAGGAATATGGGTAGCCTGAAGAAACTGGTAAAGACAAGAAAGTAAATATTCCCCCAGAGCCTCCAGAAAAGAATGCAACCTGCCAATATCCAGGTTTTAAGTTCAATGAGACCCACTTTGTACTGCTGTACTGCTGACCTTCAGTGTTCTGGTTTTTGATGATTTGTTGCAACAACAAACAGAAACTAGTACAAAATAACAATTAAAAAATGAATAAAAACTTCCTTATTCTTTTCTTTCTTTTTTTTTTTATTTTAAAATAGAAACAGGTACTCACTCTGTGGCCCAGGCTGGAGTGCAGTGACATGAGCATAGCTCAGCATAACCTTGAACTCCTGGGTTTAAGCAATCCTCCTGCCTCAGTCTCCTGAGTAGCTACAACTACAGTCACATGCCACCATGCCAAGCTAATAAAAATTTTTTTTTTTTTTAAGAGACGGGGTCTCGTTGTGTTGCCCACGATGGTCTCAAACTCCTGTGCCTAAACAATCCTCCTGTCCCAGCCTCCCAAAGCTCTGGGAATTATAGGTATGAGTCACTGCACTTGGCCTTCCTTATTCTTTTAGTAAATTAAGCATGACTCAATTTTGATACTTAAACCTGATGAAACTCTACAAAAAGAGCATAAAAAAGGAAAACTGGAGATGAATGTCACTCATGAATACAGATGCAAAGGACTACATAATAGCAAACATAATCTAACACCACAGAATGGAAATAATACACTGTGATCAACTGGGACTCATGCCAGTAATTTAAGATTGGTTCCATATTAGAAAACCAATACTTATAAATCTAAGGGGAAAAATATTATTATCTTCATAGATTCTGACATTATAATCCCAACACTTTGGAAAGCCTTGGTTGGCAGATCACCTGAGGTCTGGAGTTCAAGACCAGCCTGACCAACATGGAAAAACCCCATCTCTACTAAAAATAAAATTAGCCGGACGTGGTGGTGCATGTCTGTAATCCCAGCTACTCAGGGGGCTGAGGCAGGAGAATTGCTTGAACCTGGGATTCGGAGGTTGCGGTGAGCTAAGATCATGCTGTTGCACTCCAGCCTGGGTGACAAGAGTAAAACTCCGACTCAAAAAAAAAAAAAAAAAGGAATTGAAGGATGTTTTCTTAACTTGATAAAACACCTTAATATGATGAAAATTCTTAGTTGTAAAGCCACTATTTTACTGAATGTGTAAACAATAGAAGAATTTCCATTCAAATCATAAACAAAAGGATTCCTACTGTCTCCACCGCTATTCATGTTATACTAGTGGTATTAGCCAATGTAATTAGAAAAGAAATTAATTAGAGGCATAAGATTTTGTAAAAAAAAATAGTAAAACAGACTCTATTTTTACATAATATGATAATGTAACTAGAAAGCCCTACAAAATCAACAGTCAATGATAAAACTGACTCAAACAGCACAATAATTCAATAAGGTAGCAAAATATAAAAGTAGCAAACATCAATAGCCTTCATGTGCACAAACATGAACTATTTGGAGAACACAGTGGAAGAGAAAGTCCAATTTACAAAAGCAGCAAAGAATATTAAATACACAGAGAGAAGCTCACGAAAAATATGCAAAACATCTCTGAGGAAAACTTTAAATAAGTCTGAAAAGACACAAAAGTAGACGTAGACAAATGAATGGAAATCATTTCCCGTTCTTGGAAGGATGACTCAGCATCACAAATAAAGATGTCAGTTCTCACTAAACTAAATAAGTTTAATGTAATCTCTGCGAAAACACCAACAAATCTGTGTTTTGTAGAGTTAGACACATTGTTACTAAAGTTTATTTGGCAAAAGCAACACACGTGCAAGAATATTTAGAAAAATAAAGGAAAATTTATGCAAGGGGTCCACATCTATCAGACATTAAAACATACCACAAAGCTTCTATAATTAAAACACTGTGGTACTGGCATCTGTGTATACCATAAACTGGTGGAACAGAACAGAAAGCTCAGAAATAGACCTAAGGACATATGGAAATTTATTATAAGATAAAGCTTGCATCTTAAATCACTGAGACAAAGATAAAAATTTTAATAAGTAGTGCCAGATAGCCATTTGAATAAAGATAAAATTAGGTCTACATCTCACCCTGTGTCCCAGAACAAACTCCAAATGGATCTAAATCTCAAAATAAAACTATACAAGTATCAAAAACAAAACAAATCCCCTCCAAACCACGAGAGAATTTCTCTTTTAACAATTGTGTGGGGTCGGGTGCAGTAGCTCATGCCTGTAATCCCAGCACTTTGGGAGGCCAAGGCAGGTGGATCACTTGAGATCAGGGGTTCAACACTAGCCTTGTCAACATGGCAAAACCCCATCTCTATTAAAAATACAAAAATTAGCTGCGTGTGGTGGTATGTGCCTGTAACCCCAGGTACTCCAGAGGCTGAGGCACAAGGATTGCTTGAACCCGGGAGGTGGAGGCTGCAGTGAGCCAAGATGGTGCCACTGCACTCCACCCTGGGCAACAGAATGAGACTCTGTATCAAAAAACAAACAAACAAAATATAATAGTGTGGGAAAGACTTTCTAACTATGACTGTAAAAACTAATAATATGCAATAAAAAAACTAACAAATGTGACTATATGACTTTTTATAAGTTTGGATGATGAAAATTACCCTAGACATAGTCAAAAAATAACTTGACAAACTAGGAGAAAATGTTTGCACCGTGTGTGATAAAGAGGTAATGTCTGTAATATATAAAAACCTCTTCAAAATGACAAAACCAAGGATCAAAATTCCAATCAAAAACTTACAATAATATAAAATGGCCCTTAAACATATAAAAATTGTTCTAAGTTTCGTTTTTATTATTATTTTTATTTGGAGACAGAGTCTCTGTGTCACCCAGGCTGGACTACAGTGGTGCAATCTCGGCTCACTGCAACCTCTGCCTCTTGGGTTCAGGGATTCTCCTGCCTCAACCTCCCCAGTAGCTGGGACTACAGGCGCACGCTGCCACGCCCAGCTAATTTTTTGTATTTTAGTAGAGACAGGGTTTTACCTTGTTGCCCAGGCTGGTCTCCAACTCCTGAGCTTAGGCAATCCACCCACCTCGGCCTCCCAAAGAGTTGGGACTACAGTGTGAGCCAGCGCACCCGACCCTAAGTTTCATATAATTAGAAAGATGCCAACTAAAACAACATTAGATACCATTTCTCACCTATTTAGCTACAATTAAAAAGTACAACAGCATATTCGATGGGCAAGGCTTTGAGGAAACAGTCACTCTTCTACATTGCTGGTGTGAACGCAAACTGGTCCAAGTTTTTTGTAGGGAAGTTTGGCAAAATCTAATAAAACTATTCTCGTACTTTCTTTTTAATCTAGAAATTGTACATTTAGGATTTTACCCTGAAGATATATCTCTAACAATGCACAAGGTCATTCATTAGAGCATTATTTGTAATTGCAAAATATTAAAAACCAACCTAAATGCCCTTTCCTAGGAGAATGGTTCAACAAATTATGGTGCAATCACTTGATGGAGTACTATGGTTGACACAAAAAAAAAAAGAAATGAAGGAAATGTCCATGAACGTATTTGGCATGATTTCCAGAGTGTATTGTTAAGCGAAGAAGGCAGGATATAAAATAATATTTACACTGTAGGGTCCTATTTCATGTAAGAAACAGAGTAAGGAAATAAATATGAATCTGCTCCTTCGGATAGGAGGGATGGACCAGCTAATCCCACCACTACAAGGGGGTTGGTGAGAATGAAATAGAAAGAATAGGGAAACCAATGTATCACATACTCATCAAAATAATCATTAAAATCAACCCAGATGTGTGGGGAACCCAAAAGGGAATACAATGAATCTATTTTTTTTTTAAACAAATGAATTACATTAATGACACTGAAGCAAATGGGGAAGAAAAAAAATTAACCTAAGTAACTTTGGAAAATAGTGTCTTAACTATATAGCACATAAGGCTAAAGATACTAAGAAATACACACAAATCAGTGAACAATTTGTTTGCTGTTTTGTTTTGTTTTAAGACAGTCTCACTCTGTTCCCCAGGCTGGAGTGCAGTGGTGTGATATAGCTCACTGCAACCTCCACCTCCCTGGTTCAAGTGATTTTTCCGCCTCAGCCTCCCAAGTAGCTGAGATTATACGCACCACCAATCCTGGCTAATTTTTGTATTTTTTGTAGAGATAGGTTCCACCATGTTGGCCAAGCTGGTCTTGAACTCCTGACCCCAAGTGATCTGCCTGCCTTGACCTCCCAAAGTGCTGGGATTACAGGTGTGAGCCACCATGTCCAGCCACAAGTGGATGAACAATTGAAACTACTTTGTGCTTACTTTAGGACAGAGCAAAAAAGTAAGTATATTATGTGTCGTAACAGCCATGTTTTTCATTGTTGGGGAGATAAGTGTTTCTAATTGCCGAGGAATTGATTTACAAATAAGCAGAGGGGACACACTAGATAAACCCTCTGGTGTTGAATTAGAATCCAAGGTCTCAGTATGAATTCATGTTTTTAGTATATATACAAGTAGACAAATACACATGTGTAGAAACTTACTAAATGACACAGATTGCTTTGTACACAAATGAAAAAAGGATGGACTATTCAATAAATGAGGCTAGGACAATGATTATCTATATGAAAACAAAAGTAACAATCCACCTCATACCATAACGAAAACTATTTCCAGTTGTATTAAAAACTTAAATATGGGCTGGGTGTGGTGGCTCACACCTGTAATTCCAGCATTTTGGATGGTCAAGGAGGGAGGATCACCTGAGCTCAGGAGTTCAATACCAGCCTGGGCAACATAGCAAGATGTTATCTCTACCACAAATTAAAAAAATATATTAGCTGAGCATGGTGGCCTGCTCCTGCAGTCCCAGCTACTCAGGAGACTGAGGTGGGACAATTGCTTGAGCCCAGGAGATGAAGGCCACAGAGAACTATGATTGGGCAACTCAGCAAGACCCTGACTCAAAAAAAATTTTTTTAAACTTGAAATTAAACATGTTAAAACATTAAGAGAGATTATAACCGAAAATTATTATGCCCTTTTAGGGAAGGTGGTTTTTTTTTTAAGGTACAAAAAAAAAATTGTAAAATTTTTTTTTTCAAGATACAAAAAAGCACAAGCAATAAAGAAAAATAATGATGTATTAGATACTTGTTAAAATCAGAAATCTGGTTCAGCAAAAGATGCTAAAAATGAAGTGATAAGTCACAAACTGGAAGAAAATGATTGTAATATACATAACCCACAAATGAACTAGTATGTAGAATATGTAAAAACTACTTCTAATTGGTAAGATAAAGATAACGCAATAGAAAAAAAGAACAAGGATATGAAAAAGCAATTCTCAGCAAGAAATGCAAATGATCCATAAACATACAAAAAGGTACTCCATTCTTAAATAATAATTAGTGAAATGCAAATAAAAGCCACAATATGACACCAAATCACACCAATAGACTGGCCAAAATTAGGGTCCTATGATATTTCAGTTGGCCAGGATGCGGAGTAAAGGGTATATTCATGCATAGCTAGTAGAAGTATATCAGGCCTGGGCATGGTGTCTCCTGCACTTGGGGAGGCAGAGGCAGGTGAATCACTTGGGGTCAGGAATTTGAGACCAGCCTGGCCAACATGGTAAAACCCTGTCTCTACTGAAAAAACAAGTTAGTTGGGTGTGGTGGTGGGCACCTGTAATCCCAGCTACGAGGGAAACTGAGGCAGGAGAATCGCTTGAACCTGGAAGGCTGAGGTTGCAGTGAGCTGAGGTCCCGCCACTGCACTCTAGCCTGGGCAAAAGAGCGAGACTCTGTCTCTAAATACATACATGCATACATACATACATACACACATACATACATACGTACACACACACACACACACACACATACACATACACACACAATCACTCTGGAGAATAAAGTGGTAATATAAGAAAATTGAAGTTATATGCACACTTTGAATCAGTAATTCCATGTCTAAATATATCCCCACTGGAGAGAAACTTTTGTACAGGTACACAACTTGACATGTTTAAAAATGTTCAGTTCATTTTTAACAGTGAAAACCCGAACAATCTAATTGTCCTTTATTTATTTATTTTTGAGATGCAGTCTTACTCTGTTGCCCAGGCTGGAGTGCCACGGCACAATCTCAGCTCACTGCAACCCCTGCCTCCTGTGTTCAAGTGATTCTCCTGCCTTTGCCTCCACAGTAGCTGGGATTACAGGTGCCCACCTACATGCCCAGCTAATTTTTGTATTTTCAGTAGAGACTGGGTTTCACCACATTTGCCAGGCTGGTCCCAAATGCCTGACCTTAAGTGATCGCCTGCCTCAGGCTCCCAAAGTGCTGGGATTACAGGTGTGAGTCACTGCGCCCAGTCTAAATTTCTTTTAATTAAATACTGGATACCTAAATTATGGCATAGTGATACAGTGGAACAAACAGCAGAGAAAACGGATGAATCAGATCTAAATGTGTCAACCTGGAAACATTTCAAAGATGTAAGTTTGTATGTACGATGATACTTACAGCATGATATTTATATAGATTTAAAACATGCAAAAACCTATACTTTTATGTTATCAATATTTACCCAGTAAAAATACAAAAACATTCCTGGGAATGCAGCAGCCGGCCTTCAAGATGGCCCCAGTGATTCCCACCCTCTGATAACACACCTGGTGTGGTCCTGTCCCACACCATTTGAGAGTTGGTCTGAGTCACCAACAGCATATAGCAGAAGTGATGGTATGCCACTTCCAAGTTAGGTTAAAAGACTTGTGGCTTCCATCCTGAGCATCTCATTCTCATTCTCCCTCTGATCTGTTTCTGGGGTGCAGTGGGGGTGGGGGAAGCCCTAAGGAAAGGCCCATGTGGTGAGGAATTGAAGCCTCCAGTCAACAGCCAGTGAGGATCTGAGGTCTACCAACAGGTGACTGAACTTGGAGGAGAATTCTCCAGCCCCAGGCCAGCTCTGATGTGACTGCAGCTTCAGACAACAGCCTGACCTTGTGAGCAATCCTGAGCCAGAACTGCCAGCTTCTACCCACTAAGTGTCTCCCAGATACCTGACCCTCAGTGGTGTAATAAATGTTTGTTGTTCTCAGCTGCTAAGTTTTATGGGTAATTTGTTATACAACAATAGATAGCTAACAGAGGGTAGGTTTCTTCTTGCAAGGGACGATCACAGGATCATGGAGAGGTGCATGGCTCACTTTACTTCTATCTGAAGTATGTTATTTTTAAAACAAAATATCTAAAGCAAATATGGCAAGATGTTGAGGCTTATTAAATGTAGTTAAGGCCAGGTGCGGTGGCTCACGCCTGTAATCCCAGCACTTTGGGAAGCTAAGACAGGCGGATCACATGAGGTCAGGAGTTTGAGACCAGCCTGGCCAACACAGTAAAACCCTGTCTCTACTAAAAACACAAATATTAGCCAGGCATAATGGTGGGCGCTTGTAACTCCAGCTACTCTAGAGGGAGAGGCAGGAGAATCGCTTAAACCCAGGAGGCAGGGGTTGCAGTGAGCTGAGATCGTGCCACTGCATTCTAGTCTGGGAGATAGATGCCTGTTTGGAATATCTCACACACAGAAGATCAGAGCTTTGCAAATGCTGCAGGCAAATGTGCAGTGGGCGACTCTCATTACCAAACATGCCAAGTCTTTTCGGAAAGGGTTCTTACATCATTTACACTAAATTAAAATATAGAACTTCAGAAGCTGACTTTTATTGAGTGGGCTATGCTAATTTGGATTTCCGTTACAATAAATGAGAAACTGCACTGAACTTCATCTTATTTAAAAATTGGGATGCTTCTAAACTTTCTAAAAAAACCCTCATATTTGGATAGTAAAGAAGTCAAGAGCAGGTTGTCAGTATGACTGAAAGTTGAAAAATGTTGTTTAGTTTTTGGTAAAATGATTTAATTAAGAAGCAAATCAAAATGCTTAAGCCATAGCTATTTAACATGATCATAAGTGCTGATTATTCAAATGAAATTCGTTAGTTGCAAATTCTCCAAGGACATCGTTACTCCTTAGTGGCAGAAGAACTGGTGATTTTACTCTTTCATTAAATTGCTGGATTCTTTTCTTTTCCAGGACACAGGAAAGCAGCAGATTTATTGGTCAGTATTTTAAAAAAAATCAGGAATACTTTTAGCTCTACAATCAACACAGGAGAGGCGAGCAACAAGAAAGACTTCTTGAGGCTTTTTACTTTTTTTTAATTTTTAAATTTATTTATTTATATTTTTGAGATGGAACCTCGCTCTTTCACCCAGGCTGGAGTGCAATGGCACAATCTCGGCTCACTGCAACCTCCACCTACTCTCCCTCCCGGGTTCAAGCGATTCTCCTGCCTCAGCCTGCTGAGTAGCGGGGATTACAGGCATGTGGCACAATGACTGGCTAATTTTTGTATTTTTAGTAGAGACAAGGTTTCTCCATGTTGGTCAGGCTGGTTTTACTAACTATCTCTAAAATTAAAAAAAAAAAAAGATGTCATCACTGCACGTCTCCTTTGTCCTTTCTTTTACAGTGACGTGAGGATCCCAGGAGAATGATTTTCAGGCAGAGCAGAAGGAAACCCAGCTTTCCCATTTTTTAGTTTATAGGTTTAACACAGAATACTTCTTAGAGTCTATCTTCTTCTGGCAACTGAACACCACGTTTGTCTCATTTTATCATGAGGCCAAGCTCTCTAGGCTAAGGAATAAGGCACATCTTTACTCTTTATGCCTCTTCATGTTGTTTATACTCTGTTTTAGCTCTCGAGGCGATTCAGAAAGGCTGATGCTGCAAGGGGCTGACTCAGGTGTGAGTACAGGACTGAAGTGACCAGTTAGGTGACCTCGGTTTGAGGAAAACAAGTCATAAATCCACCTGTGGCTCGAAGAGCAATGTTAAAATTGTATCTGCGGAGAGGGATGAGGTTAGGGAGAAGGCAGAGGACAAATACCAGTCTTGAATCTCAAGTCAAGGAGCTCGCCCTTTGTTTTGTTGACCTCGTGACACTGGTGAGCTGCATCAAGTGATTCTCCTGCTTCAGCCTCCCAAGTAGCTGGGATTACAGGCGCCTGCCACCACGCCCAACTAACTTTTTTTTTGAGACAGGGTCTCACTCTGTTGCTCACACCGGAGTGCAGTGGCACAATCACAGATCACTGCAGCTCTACCTCTCTAGGCTCAAGTGATCCTCCCACCTCAGCCTCCCAAGTAGCTCAGACTAGAGGTACACACCACCATGCCTGGTTAATTTTTGTACTTTTTTGTAGCCTGGCCAGGCTGATTACTGGAAGACTTTTAATAGGGAAGGGAGATGGTCAGATCGATGTTTTAGGCAGTTCCTTCTCTGAAGCAACCAAGACTTGAAACCAATGATGTAGTAAACAAGAGTATAGATGGAGTGTCCTGGAAGGATAAATATATATGTAACTACACAAAGATGGGAAAAATATGAGGAAGAGTAAGGAAGGCAGGAGAACCCAAATAGATAGATAGGTAGGGAGATAGATGACGGATAGATAGCTAGATAGATAGATAGATGATAGATAGATGATAGATAGATAATAGATAGAATAAGGAATTGGCTTACAAAATTACACAGGCTGAGAAGTTCCAAGATCTGAAGTCAGCAAGCTGAAGACCCAAGGGCACTGAGGGTAAAGTTCCAGGCTGAAACTTGCAGACTGAAGACTCAGCAAGAACACACATTTCAATATGAGCCAGAAGGCAGGAAAAAAAAAATCAATATCCCAGCTCACAGGCAGTCAGTCAGAAGCAGTTCTCTCTTTCTCAGCCTTTTTGCTCTCTTAGGGCCTTCAACTAATTGGATGAGGGCCACTCACATTCAGGGCACTCAGCTTTACTCACCAAATCAAATGTTCATCTCATCTGGATATGCCCTCACAGACACAACTAGAATAATGCTTGACCAAAGGTCTGGGCACCCATGGCCTAATCAAAATACACAAAATCGGCCATCACAGAGCATTCCCAGTTTCCCAGTTTAGGTGACTGTTGTATTTCTGTTACAACAAAGGAGAAACTGTACTGAACTTCATCTTCTTATTTAGAAATTGTGAACTTTCTAAAAATGCTCATAATTGAATAGTAAAGAGGTCAAGAACAGGCTGTTAATATGATTGACAAATCATAAGAGAAATGATTGGAAATCTCTCCAGTGCCAAATAGAAGACTGGAAATCTCTCCAGTGCCCAAATACAAAGATTAGCTCAGATGCAGGTGGAGAGGGGCCTGGAGAGGGAAGGGAGACAAGGATGGAGCAGGTTTATAGGGTGAGAAGGAATCAGGAGGAAAAATGCTGCTGAAGAAACACACAAGAGGAGTGGTAATGGAACAGGGACCCAAAAGTAGTGGCCAGGGATTCTTATCAAGGCACAGGTCCGCGTGTACAGGGTTGGGGCAAGGGGAAGATATTATACTTAATTTGAATTGGAGGAAGGCTATTTGTCCTTTAAGACAAGTAGTGAGGAGCAAGTGAGATGGGCTGAGGATATGCATCTAACTCCCCTCCTTCCCTCCTGAAGTTCAGTCTTAAGATCATAAGTACTCATTGGAAGGAAACACAGAGAAGTGAAAAAACAGTACTGCAGACCAACCTCATGGAGCACTGGAATATTATAAGGAGACAAAATATCTCTGGCAGCTTAATAATACAAGTGATTCAAGTGGGGGCCCTGGTAAATTCGTCCTCCTCCAGCAACAGGTATTCCTTGCTTCCCACCCCTGCGACTCTGCCATCGGCATGATTCAGCTTCTTCCTATATCTTCTGTTTGTTTTTCTGTGGCTGCTGCCCACTGTTATCTCTGTAGTCTTTTATCTCTTGTGTTTTATGCTTACCATGAATTTTACTGCCTCTTGGCTTTTGCTGTTTTCTCTTTCTCAGCTTCCGGCTCTACTACCATCTGCTGACACTCTACATCTGAAAAACAAAGTTCCTAAGAGAGAGGCTGTGCTTGGGTCCAGTGGGCCCTCTCCAGTACAGAGCATGCTATTTGATAGAGTTCTTGTCTCAACTGCTGGTCCATTTTGTAGGCCCTAGGGTGGTGGAGTCTGGGGACCAAACACAGTGACATAATCAAAGGGTACTCGAAGATCACAGGTGACTCTCCTATATAGGTAGTTGTGGGCAGAAAGTAAAAGGAGTAACAAATAATCTATACATAAACGTCATATTTAGAAATGTACAGAACTAATATGAAAAAAGTGTGAATATGTATATATACACCCACATATGTATATAAGTGTGTGTACACACACACACACGCACACACACACAAACTCAAGTATTGAGTAAATAAGGTAATACCATTTCATGTTCCTGATTCAATAACCCTACATTCCAAAGCTGCCAATTACCTCCAAATTAATACATGCACCCAGTGCAATTAAAATTTAAATCCCAATAAGCTTTTCTTTCAAATTTGACAGGCTGTTTTCACAATTCAACTAGAGGAGAAAATGTAGGAGAATATTTATGAAAATGTTTCGAAAACAACAATGGCAAGGGAAAATACGTGACGTAGGTAACTTTGTTATAAGCCATAGTGAATAAAATGTTGTGGCTTTGGCGCAGATACAAACAAGCTGATCCATGGAACAAAAAAGAGCCAGAAACAGAACCTTTGATATTGCGGAACTTAATACTATAATAAGAGGGCACTTCAAATCCATGGGGGATGCTGGAGTATTCAATCAGTTGTGTTGAGACAGCAACCTACTTACGTGGAATAAAAAAGGTAAACCCGCTATCTCAAATCATGCACCAAAATACATTTCATATGGAGCTAAACTGTAAACATTAAAATGAAAACTTTCATGGTATCAGGGGCAAACATCTAAGACTATCATAATCTTTGGGGGGATCTTCCTAAGTATGAATCAAGCCTATGAGACATAAAGAGAACAGTATAGATTTCACTATATAAAAAGTAAGATCTTATATATGTTAAAGGACAATATAATCAAACTAAAACAATCTATAAAGAAAACATCTGTGGCTGGGCATGGTGGCTCATGCCTGTAATCCCAGCACTGTGGAAGGTTGAAGCAGGTGGATCACCTGAGGCCAGGAGTTTGAGACCAGCCCGGCCAACATAGCAAGACTTTGTCTCTACTAAAAATGTAACAAGTAGCCAAGCACAGCAGCACATGCCTGTGTCCCCAGGTATTTGGGAGGCTGAGGCAGAATAATTGCTTGAACCTGGGAGGTGGAGGTTGTAGTGAGCCAAGATCATAACACTGCATTCCAGCCTGGGTGGCAGAGCAAGACTCCATCTCAAAAAAAAAATAAATAAATAAAAGAAGAAAAGAAAAAGAAAATATTTGCAACACATATGATAGACACAACACTAGGCTCTCACAAATCAATATGCAAAAGATGAACAACCTAAGGAAGAAAGAATGAGCAGGGGATGGGGAAGTGCCCCGTCACTTTGAAGAATAGCATAGTACTTAAGATTTGACGTTCTTAAAAAGTATAACTTTCACAGGTTCTGATGACTGCAGGAAGATGTACACCTGTATACACTCTGCCAAATTACCATGTGTATCCTCGAACTCCTAAGCATATTTCCTGGAGAGAGGGTTTGCTGAACGCATAACAATGAATAGCTAATGACACTTTCGTTATTAACCCTGGCTATTGCTGACATAGGGCCATCCAATGACTCTATTCAGTCCATGAAGGGAACAAAGGCCAGATGTCAGAGATTCCAGAATACTGTCTTCTCTGATTAGGTATTAGGTGTTTTCAATTTGTTGAGCAAATGTCATGGCAAGTATATACACCATCTCACCTTTTCTAGAACTTCAGGTCTTTATCAATTCACAATTTCTGTGCTGCTTGGAGATGCTCTTAAGATCTCAACTGATTTATAAATTCTGCGAGGGCAAAGTCACACCTTCATTTCTTCTTTATTGCCTCCCACCATATCACTGGAGTTCTTCATGCAAGCTATATACATGCTGACCACTTACACAGATACATGTGTAACTAAACATGGAGCTATATATCCATTTCCAGATGCAACACTCCTTTCATCTCAGACCTTATTTCTGAGATTATTTTCCTCATTTTCAAGTTCCTTTAGGGAGAGTGTGTGGGTGGGTAAATCTTTAAATCTTTGTCTAAAAGTCTCTTGAGTTTTGAAAGCTGGTTTCACTGGAAGTGCTATTACAGTCTGGCTTCATTTTTTCCCTCATAATCCTCTGGCTTCCATTGTTGTTGGTTAGCGTTCATTCTCAGCCTATCTGTTTCACCTTTTGTAGATACTGCTTTTTCTGTGATTGTTGTACAAGCCTTCTGTTTGTCTTTCATGTTCTGCAATTTCACCACACAGTAGTTAGGTATGAACATCTCATTATTCACCTTGTTTCATTATTCTTTTTAAGTCTGAGGATTCATGCTACTTACTAATTTCCTGTTTATTTGTTTTTGCCGTTCATTTTCATTCATTTACCATTTGTTCTCCTTTGGGTTTTACTTATTAATTCTGACAAATTCTTCGTCACTGTTGTTTTTAATAATGCCTCTTCCAATTCCCTCTGTTCTTTTTTTCTGGAACTTTCCCATGTTGGCCCACTTCATTCTATCCTTGGAGTTTCTTAACATCTTTGATATTTTTCCTTTCTTTGTCTTTCTGGGTTACACTTTGTGCCATTTCTTCAATTTTTCAATTCATGAATTATCTCTTCTGGTAAATGACTTCTACTAAGTCTTGATTTCAGTTCTATTTCCAAGTTCTTGAATTTTTGATTCTTTGACAACTTTTTGATAATCTTTGAACTATAATTTGGATTCCTTCTGTCAGAGGTGTTTGAACTGGAGCAACTGCATCTTGAAAAGGAGCTGGGAAAATGAGGCTGAGACCTCCTGGGCTGCATTCCCAGACGGTTAAGGCATTCTAAGTCGTTGGACAGCATAGGAGGTCAGTACAAGATACAGGTCATAATGATCTTGCTGATAAAACAGGCTGCAGGAAAGAAGCTGGCTAAGACCCACCAAAACCAAGATGGTGACGAGAGTGTCCTTTGGCTGTCCTCACTGCTACACGCTCACCAGTGCCATGATCGTTCACAAATGCCATAGCAAAGTCAGGAAGTTACCCTATACCAGGCATCCCCAAACTTTTTACACAGGGGGCCAGTTTACTGTCCCTCAGACTGTTGGAGGGCCGCCACATACTGTGCTCCTCTCACTGACCACCAATGAAAGAGGTGCCCCTTCCTGAAGTGCGGCGGGGGGCCAGATAAATGGCCTCAGGGAGCCGCATGCGGCCCGCGGGCCGTAGTTTGGGGATGCCTGCCCTATACGATCTAAAAAGGGGAGGCATGAATAATCCACTCCTTGTTTAGCGTATCATCAAGAAATAACCATAAAAATGAGCAACCAGCAGCCCCCAGGGCTACTCTGTCTATGGAATAGTCATTTTTTTATTCCTCTGCTTTCTTAATAAACTTGCTTTCACTTTATTCTATAAACTCACCCTGAATTTTTTCTTGAGCAATATCCGAGAACCCTCTCTTGGGGTCTGGATCCGGAACCCTTTCCTGTAACACTTCTCTTTGTCAAACCCATATTATAGATCCTTATTTTGAGTACCGTTTATGATAATTCTAATCTCACAAGTCTTCTGCATGTGGTTCTGTTGTCGCCTCTACTGACTAATGTTGCGCTGTTTGTATGTGTGTGCTGTGTGTTTTGTGATTTAAAACAAAATGTGTGCTGCTCTTTTCAGCACTTTATATGTGGGAACCCTTTGAGGTCTGGTTTGAGAATGCATTCCTCTGGGGCTTTTCATTTTATTCCTTCTGCAGTACTACTTCAGGTCTAAGTTCATTTCCAATTTAAATTCTTTGCTTTTAGTTTTTCAGACCAGGAAATAGTAGAATGAGAGACACCTGGGCTGGGCAGTAGACACAGATTATCAGGGAAAACTTCTTAATTTGTCTTTTTCTTTTCTTTTCTTTTTTTTTTTAGACAGAGTCTCACTCTGTTGCCCAGGCTGGAGGACAGTGGCATGATTTCTGCTCACTGCAACCTCTGCCTCCTGGGTTCAAGCAATTCTCCCTGCCTCAGCCTCCCAAGTATCTGGAATTACAGGTGCCCACCACCATGCCCGGCTAATTTTTGTATTTTTAGTAGAGATGGGGTTTTGCCATGTTGGCCAGGCTGGTCTTTAACTCCTGACCTCAGGTGGTCTGCCCACCTTGGCCTCCCAAACTGATGGGATTATAGGTGTGAGCCATCAGGCCTGGCCCTTTTCCTTTGCTTCCGCATGACTTTTAAAATTTTATTTTGAAACTGTAAGTCATACCAAACACACAGAGAGGTACAGTAAATAATATAACAGATATGTGTATTTACGATACCAAGATAAAACAGATGGTTTTTGCTCTATTTGTTTACAATTCTCTTTGTTACTAATTTCTAATTATTTGATGATTCTCTGTTTTTTGGAATAACATACATGTCACTTCATATTAACAAAACACAACAATTATGTTCAAAGGTTGAAATGTGAAGGAATATAATGATTTTACTCTAATATCTAGTAAATAAACCTGGTTTAATATATAAAGAGGATTAGTGGCTTGAGTCAGGATGTATAGGAGAAAGTAAGCATTTGGAATGGTTTTGAAGAGAATTGGAAGGAAATGACAAAAATAAATAAAAGGGCTGATAAAGAGCTCTGAGACCTCGACTGCAGTTGGAAGCACAGGCTGGGGATGGCTGGCAATTGTGGCTACCCACACTGCAGTGTCCACCTATGACAGGTTCTGCTTTGTGAGTCCAGCAGAAGGACAAAACATTAGGAAACCTACCAGTAGAGTAATTCACAGCAGTGCTTCTCGGATTTAGTGTGCATACAAATCACCTGGGGCTCTTGCCAAAACGCAGATTCTGATTGATTGGGTCTAGGATGGGGCCTGAGAGCAAGCATTTCCAAAATGTTCCCAAGCACCGCCAATGCTGCTGGTCTATAGACTCCCCCTGGAGTAGCCAAGTGATACTGGTTATGGGGGGAGTGAGACAGGAAGGGTCTTGGCACAGTAGAATAAAATAGATGCACCAAGGAACGGATGTTCATCTGTACACATTGAAGAGGGACTGCAGGAGGAAGGGTTGAGAGCTGGAGAAAAAAAAGTGGTAGAGAGCAAGGCATGATGGCTCAGACTGTCTGCTGTAGGGCAGGTCTGGGTTAAGACAGAATCTAGCCCACAGCTTCGGGAGTGGCTGGTCAAGTGGAGCTGTAAAGGGATCTGGAGTTATGAAGGCCCAGGATTGGAGGGTCAGTTGTGAGCTGTCAGTTGGGTTGTCAACTTAGTGAAACCTACAGTCATTTTGATATGGTCCAAGCAGCCCTGCCATTTCCCTGTTCTGCTTCCCTTACTCCTTTATAGGTTTTTCAGAGCACAACTCCCCAGTAATTCATGTGCTTCAAGATCCCTGTCTCAGACTCTACTTCTAGGCAAGTTCATAAGAGGGATGAGGTACTCATAGGCAAGGGAGGAAGGCTGTCTTTTATTTGATGGCCAAGGATTGCAGGGATGAAGATCACGGCTCAACGTCATTGGCCTCAAGTATCCTAACTGGATGTGGGTCTTACACAGTGACTGTGTGATCTTAAAAGCAAGAGTGAGGTTGCCCCACGCTCCTGGTTCACAGTGGGCTGAACAAGGATGAAAACCTTGTTCCACTCCCTTGTTACTGGCTTATCAGCCCCCCAGAAGTGTTTGATTTAGGGAACTGAAGACATGCAGTTACATAATCGGAGTAAATATTTTTGACAGGAGGTGCTGCAAGCTCCCTAAGCCACACTGTATGCTAAGAATGCAATGGATTTGGATTCCTTCGCATATTCCATGCAGGCAGAATGGTAGCTACACAATAAATCCTAATGAATTTAATTTCATTAAAAATGTAAGTCTCTACCAAGCACTGTGATAGTTACAATCTTAATTCCTAATATTGCATTTTCGAATGCATATTACAAATCACTCTTTTTCAAGGCATGAATTTATTCAACACATATTACTGAATGCCCACTATATGCAAGGCACCAGTCTAGGCTCAGCTGAGGGTGACTCTGGGATTTTTTTTTTTCAACACATCACTTACCTCTACAGATTTAAATGCCAGAAAACTGAGAAAATATATACAAGGAGTTATTACATATTGATTATATCTTCAGTGTGTTGCTGCTTTTGAATGTTTGCATGCCTTGGGAGGTGGCACTCTTTCCCTCTTTGGATTATAAGATGATTATAAAGATGATGCCTATCATATGACAACTACAATTCTTTGATAAAGTCTTTTTTTTTTCATCATGTATGGCCATATTCTGCTCCCAGTGGGTGTCCAACAAATGTCGGTGATTTGGTGACATCCTAAACACAGCCAAGCACATAAAAGTAAAAATACAAGTTTTTTTGGTCCACAGATAACTGTGATTTGTTTCAAGAAGCTTGTAAAGCAAGATCCCAAAACTGTTTCTATAAAGGCGTACCTGTTGAACGTTATTTCATTTCAAACTTGACAGCATGAGACTGCAAAAAGGACTTTTTTCCTTCCTTTTCTTAGTGTACTGATAATAAATTTTGCAGAGTACAGGTCTTGTAAAAAGACTAGAAAGACATCATATTCAGAAAGCTTAACAGGGCAGTGTGCCCCCAGCATCATGAATATATTGATGAATTCTGACAGAAAGTTACGCTCTTGTCTTCTCATACCAGCCATTTAAGCAAAACAAGTTGGATCCCGAGAAGGGTTTGCTGAGTTGCAGTCCAGCAACGCCTAGTGGACTGATTAGAAATGTGGATTTCAGGCATTCCAATTCATAATCCTGGCCTTGCCATGCCAAAGTGTGGCAGATTTGCATAATACAGCAAACGCTGACTGTGACTTTGCAGGTACCCTTTCAGCAAGGAGACCCTACCTTCTCAACTGGCACCTCCCTCGTTTTACATCTCAGAATGGCACCACAATTCACTCACTGTGCAGCCTGACAATCAAGGTGACATCTCCAATTCCTCTTTCCCTTTACTGCCTCCCTACAAACGAATCCACCAACACTGAGTGCTCTATCTTCAAAATACACCCCAACTTTATCTGTCACAGCATCCTCTGACGACACGTTGGTCTGAAGCAGCAGGCCTCCCACCTGGGTTACACCAACAGCC
Source organism: Saimiri boliviensis (assembly GCF_048565385.1). Lineage (NCBI taxonomy): Eukaryota > Metazoa > Chordata > Mammalia > Primates > Cebidae > Saimiri > Saimiri boliviensis. Next base: position 79,456,784 of record NC_133464.1, read on the forward strand.
TGCAGACTGATGTAGGTGGCCCCTTATAATGGCAGTTCCATTAGGAAATGCTGCTGATAGCCAGACAACAGCCTGGGCAAGCTGTATACACTACAATCAGACATAAAATGTAAATATGCCTTTTTCAGTTCAAATGGACACAAGAGTCAGGAATGGGCCCATCAAAAATCATGTACCAAGGGAGCCAAACTCAAATTCTACTGAGAGGTGATCATCTGATATAAGTCATTGATAGAACATGAGGCTTAAGACATCTCCCACATTTTTAGCCCAACTTACAATGCCTGCTTTGCAAGTTGGCATAATTATTTTTATTTTTAAAAAATGGCTTATTTATTTTTATTTTTAAAATAAAATGATTCCCAGCAGGAAAGTCTAAATTGACTTTGACGATTATAAACAATGTTAACTTTCAGCTGTTTTGATAAGTTGGGAACCAAAAGAAAACAAGAAATGAACCCAAGTTCTTTGTGTATAGATGGAGGCCAGACTTGGGCCCCAAGAGAAGGAAGTTTAGTCTCAGTAATCTTTCTGCCTAGTTCGATTACAAAGGAAGGCAACCAGATGCTATTTTGCTGGATTCCTATGTTTAGAACACTCAAGGTGCTACATTCGATCAAGTGATGACTCATTTTACCTGCAAAATAAATCGGGTAAGTGAAAAAAGTGATCTGACATGTTTTGGAACAGAATAAAGCCAACCTCCCTGACTCCATCTTTATTTTCCCACTGGTGATATTAGCAACTTCACGGTACCTGTCACGGTGCTAAACTGTATGTCAACTCTGGCAAATACACGGGGTTTGAGTCAAAGAGACCTGGAATGGTTACAACCTCCCCAACCTGGTCGTTTGCCCAACCACCTGGATTAATTCCATGGAGCCTGGAGTTGGGGGACTGTCCCTGGGCTCTGGGGGCAGGGGCCATGCTGGGTCCTCAGAGCCACAGGTGTGCAATCTCATGGGGTGGTGAACTGCAGCACCAAGTTCTATGCCCTGGCAAACACATGTCCAGAGTGAAGCAGTGACCCAACTGTGTATATGTGCTGGATTTCTAGTTATGAAAAGCTAATAGTGTCTAGTCTTCCTTTGAGTAACAGTAAACAGGCCTAACATGACTGTAACATGCTGACTGCCTTTCATGGAACCTCAGATCACCAGACGGTAGACTAGAGCCTGCCAGTCTCAGTAACTGGCTTCACCATGCACACATTAAGTAATCCGAAGCCAAGGTCTCCCTAATCACCTTCCCAAAACACTCCCCATGACTAATCCTTCACCAAAGCCTGCTGGTTTTTACCACATGCGTGTCTCCTAATGTCACCTGCCTCGTTCCTGCTCACTTTTGTCCAGGATGCCATCATCTCTCACCTCGTTTCATGGGTCTCCCTCACTACACTTTGGCCCCTCTCCCCTCCTTTGTTTGTTCTGTGCAAGAGTGATCTTCACGGGCACATGACCCAGATCATCACATGTTCCCATCATACGTTCTCCCCACAGCTTAACCAGCTTTCTCTTGTTCTTAGGAGAAAAGCCTTCAGCCATCTGCCCCACCTTTTATGCCCCTGCCCAGTCTGGCCTGGTAGTCTCTTCTCCATCCCTCCTGCTTAGGCTCTTAGAGGCCTTCTCCCGCCACGGGGCCTGGTGCTGAAGCTCCCTCTGCTCACACTCTGTGTCATTCTACCTGTGCACCTGCCCAATGGATCATTCTGCTCTTGGCTCAATGGTCGCTTCTTCGGAACTTCATCTCTCAAAGGCCAGCTCTGCCTTCCATGAGCAGTTACTGTGCAGTGGGCCTCTCCCCAAGCCACTTAGGACACGTGTCTGCAAAGTTCTGAAGGTACACATATCTTTCAGGTTATATGTAAACACGGTCAGGGCAGGGGCTGCTACCCTGCCCCCCAACTCAATCCCCAGTGCCTAGCATCCTGCCTAGCACACAGTAAGCACTCAGTAAAGATTGGTGGAATGAACAAATGAAAACTCTGAGATTCTGGGCCTTTATGCCTTTAAACCCTTGGAGTGGTAAATCTACCCAGACACAATAGCAAGGCTGGAGGAATCGCCTTTGAACCCCTCCCCTCTGTGAAGGGGAAGAGCAGGCCCTACCAGGATCTGTAGTGTGCTCCCAACTCAGCTCTGACCTTTGCAAACCCAGCAGGGAAGAGCCGTCAGGCATTTCCATCTCTGAATCTCCGCTATTTAGAATGTAGGCTTATTAGAGTTACTCTTAAGGGGAGTAACTGGGCAGTTGGACTCACTGCTCTAGAACAATGCACATAATGTACATGAATAAATACAGAAGAAAATTAACTCATTAAAAAATCTGTTGACAAATACGAAGTGACAAAGACTCTCTCCTTGACCAAACTCTCAAGTCACTGTGCAGTGACTGCACACAATTCATCTAAGATAATGGCAGTGCCTACACAAGGCTGTCCTGAGAATTAAACATGGAAATGTGCAGTTAGTATCTACTCCAGTGCTTGCCACATAGTAAATACATACAAATGTTAGCAAATAATGAATAAACATTATTAGGCTCCTCTGAGCCCTCTTTTTAACCAGGTCTCCTCCTTGAGGTACATATTCCACCTGCCCAGTCCAACTGGAGCAAGAATACAGCTAATTCAGTTTAGCGAGAATCCCCCTCCACCTGCCCTTGATATCTGATCACTCTCTTTTGCCGATCAAAGTCCTTAGCCCTCGCCTAGATCTCTGATCACCCTGCCCTGCCCTTAGCAAGAAAGCTGTCAGGGCAGATTAGTGCAAATCCCTTACCCTTGATGTCTCCTCTTAGAAATGTTCCATCCCCTGACCTTTCACCCTGCCCATGGCTACCTTCGTAGTATTCCGAGTTGACTCCCATCTCTCTCTCCTATTGCAAAAGTCTTGACACAACAGTCCTGAATAAAGTCTTCCTTACTATTTTAACAGGTGTCAGGATAACTTTTTTCTCTAACAAAAGGAAAGATTTTTCCTGATGAGGGTCTTATACCTTGACATTTTGCAGGGATTGAGTAATGCATTCTCTCCATGCATTATTCAAAATGAATTTTAAATCTCTCTATTCAATCATTCATTTATCCAGAGCATTCTGTGTATGTAATTCCTTTATCTTTCCCACATTTATTGAGGGCCCCAGAATCTGAGGGTCCCTGTGCTATTACTGGCTTCATTATAAAATGTGCTACATGAACTGAAATGGGATTCCCTGTTTGAGACAGAGAGACAGTTCACTTCGTCCCATGTGGGGCAGTGCTAGGAAAGGTTTCATCAGAAAAATGATTCATATCTTTCTCCCAGTGGGTGAGAGTCCTTCCATTGTGCTAAACAAGAAAATGTCTCACTTTGGCTCGTGCCTGGAAGAAATGATGTTCTGGGTGCGGGTGGTTCCACCCCTGACTGGCTTGGAACACAGCAGCTCTATGCAGCCATTCATTTGTCCCTAAGCTGGGGAAAAAGGACAGAAAACAACCAGGGAGGGCCCAGCAGCAGCAGAAACAGGCACACCTGCATTAGAGACTTCAGTGCTGGAGCATATGGGGTAACTGCCAAGCATGGATGGGATGAGGTGGGGAGGCTAAAGGAATTCCCTGTCCCCATCTCCATCCTTTCTGAAAAGTAGAGGAAGACACCTAAGAAAAGGTCTGTGGAGCGTTCCTATTGCTTCCTTCCATGGACCTTTTCTTGTGGGTCCAACACCTTGACTTTCTGGCCTCCTCTGTGCCTAGGCATTTGAGTCACAAGGACATCTTGGGAATCGGCAGGTACAGAACACCTAGCACCTGGTGCTGCTCTGAGCATTGCTCTTCAGAGAGCAGAGACAGGCGACAGAGCTACCCTAGGGACCACAGGGACAATGAAATCGACATGATCTTCTGATTGGACAGTAAAAGAACATGATGGGCTATTATTTTGGTAGCATGACGTAGTATTTCTCACAAATGTCGGCACATTTTCGGCCAGCCTTACGATGCTTCTGAGACTTTATCTTGTACCAACAGCTAGAGCCTGGAAGCCGGTGCTAGTCTTGCTCCCTGCTGAACTCTGGAGCCCAGCAGAGTGGCTGGCCCTCCCTGGACCCTCAAGACAAATGTAATGAATGGACAAATGTGAATGGGATTGGGATTAAAACTGCATTCCAACACTAGCATTACAAACTGATACAGCTGTCCTCACAATTGTACTTTCCAAAGCATAGCTAGGTGTTTTTAGGCCACCAGCATGGCTTATAGGAGCCGTGGTCTGTTTTCAGCTAGAAATAACTGTTAAAGGTAAGCGGTTTAAAATGAGACAGGCTAGGAGCAATGTTGGCCAGAGTCCCAGGCTGGGGGCTGCCATGTCTGAATGATATCCAGGCTGGCAGGCAAGCCTGTGTCTCGTGGAAGCATTAGATGTCTGCAGTGTGTACCCTGGGGAGGTGTCAGCAGCTGTGCAGACAAGTATCATGTACCCAAGCTGTTGTCAGGATTGCAGATAAGAGGAACAAACCACCCAGAACACGGTCCTGGGTAATCAAGAGTAGCAGAGGCCTTTATCTTAATCCTTTAGCTCTTGAGAGACCCAGACTTTGCTAACATACATGGGAATTCAGAATGCAGCTTGGACTGAGCTCCTTTCACGGCCTGTTTGGGTTTCCTTTCTAAATGCCAAAACAGTGTCCAGATTATGAGTATGTGCACAGGTAAAGTCCTGCTTCTAAGACTCTTTTCCTCTGGACAGAATGCAACACGTCAGACCTTGGATTCAAAAAAGCTGGTATTTTTAATTGAGTAAGGGTTATAAATAATGATGATTCTAACAGAAAGTTCAGATGATATCAGAAATCTAATGGACACAGGATTTCCCCTGGGCATGGATAAGTAAATGAACTCATCATTACTTTGCTGCATGATGAAAAGTTTCTTCCCATAGAAGGTTATTCTTTTGGCTGTAGTATTTCCCCTTATTGTCTAACTTCCTCCAGATATATTCACAGAAAGAGAATATTTTATAAATACCTACAGAGTTTTTTTTTTCTCTTTGGGGATTTTGCTGGGTGCACTGAAAAAGCATTAATTAGCTTAAAAGTATTTTTCAATATGCAACCCCGCTCCAGGTTTAATTATATACTATATGGGTCAACTTATTTTAAATGGGCCCCAAAGTGGCTGTCCCTGAACTACTTTATATGGTTTACATGAGAAAATTTTCTTATTCCTGAGAAAAAGTGGACAGTTGGAAGCTAAAGACAAATGCTTCCTCTCTGTAAATGGCCTGTGGATGGTTATCCAGGATAGTAATAAGCAGATGGACCTGGAAGATGCTGCATCTCCAGGTGCCTCATCTTTTCCAGCAGATCTCAAAAGCTTGCTCCTCCCTTGGCACAGTCCGTGCCCTTGGCAGAGAGAGATTCCTTCTCGCCCAGCTTCTGCATGTACCTGCTGATGGGATCTAACATGCTAAGGGCTGGTTCTGCCCCTGAAAAGGGAGGGAAGAAGGCAGGGCTGGTGTGGCAGAAATGCGGAGCTGAAAGCCGCCGGTTGAGAAATCTTCCCTACACAGACACACTTTTTACTCAGATCAGAAGACGGTTTCCCATGTGAACCAAAATTTGGAAAAAGCCACTTAGTCATCCTTTCCTTAGAAACACCTCCCTGCCTTGGCTAGGCATGGTGTCCATTCTTTCTTGCTGCAGGACCTCCAGAGGAGCTTCCTGGGTGACCCTGCTACCCCCCATACTTGAGATGACCATGGACTTAAAATTGACTTCCTATTTTTCCTTTACCTTTAGTCTTCACATCTATTTTAAAATACCATTTTTACTAAGATGGCTGTTAGGCATTATACTCCCTAAAGACCTGCAAGAGAAAAATACATATATACATACAGACTCAACGTTCATGTCATTTAAACTTGTGTTTGTCATTTTTGCCATGACTGGTCTGTCATTTAACAAGACTAGAAGAAGCCAAGGAAACAGCCAAAAATACGAAGAATATATATCCATCATTAAATACATGTCTGTGTTAAGTGGCTAGATGCTGTGACCCAGTATCATGGAGCAGGTGCACTGCATCTACACTCAGTCTACAACCTATCTGCCTCCCCTCACAGCTTACTGCCTATTCCAACTCTGTTCTCTTGCTGGTGCTGCTCCATTGTTCCCTCCCCTCTCCTCTGTCCCTTAGTCAGTCAGGTTTCTCTCATCTGAGTCTATGTTATTTTTTCCAGGAAGCCTCTCCACTCATTTCCAGAGCACTGTGATCTTTGGTAATTAATCACACACTGACTTACATCTTCCCATTGTGTCATGTATTCATTTAATCTCACGAATGAGGCCAACTCTGTAAGGGAAAGTGCTGTGTCTTATAGGAAGGCAGCATCTCTTCGGACCAGCATACAAAGGCTCACAGCAGGTGCTCAGTGACTTCTTAAAGCAAATGTCAGACACAATGTGCTGGCCAATGGTTTTCAGAGCACCAGTTTTATCTGGCCTACTTAACATCTTCACTTGATGTTTCAAAGGCACCTGAAACGGTACAGTCTAACAGCCCAGTTCACGAACCTCTGCAGATTCCACTCTTCTGGGCCAAAGACCTAGACCTCATCCTTTGTAGCGACCTTTTCTCTACTCCCTACTCCAATACATCACCACTCCGAGGCAACTTACCTACCAGTTCTCTCTCCCACCAGCCTTCGACTTCACCCCATCTGCCTCCCCCATGTGGACTACTGCATAGCCTGCTCTTCAGCCTCCCTGCCTATCTGTTCCCCCAATGTGAGTCTTCTCAGATCACCCTCAACTCAGAGGCTCCTTCTTTGCTCTTAGATAAGGGCCAGGGTCCCCACCACCGCTTAGGAGGTGTTGCAAGGCCTGACCTGTCAACAACCTCTCCAGAATAGTCCCTCCCATTCCCTTCACCCAACCTGCCAGCAATATTGTTTCCTGACCTTCTGGACTGGGTCACAGTCCCCAATACTGCCTTTTATATTTACGTTCATGGTGACTTGATAGATTCTTGTAACACACCTCCAGCGTTGTGAGGGCACAGAGTATGGGTGTTCTTCTCTCTCCTATATTCCCGTCCTGAGCAGTTTCCAGCCCAGGGGACACTCAGTGATTATTTCTTGAATGATGGTTATCAGCACAAGGTGATAAAGTGTTTCAAACTTTCATGTATATTATCTCAAGTCATCCTCATTATATTTTTACTTTAATCATGAGGAAATCAAAACAGGGAGAGGTTCTGTACATTTTTCCAGGCTCCATGAAACAGAGAAAGGGTCTGCGTGCATGAGGGTCAGAGTTGAGGCGGGTTTCGTGCTTCCTCTGCATTTCTTTTTCTCACTTGATCATGCCATTCCAAGCCTAACCAGCTAGGAGGCAGCAGCACATCAGGATGAACGCATGGGCTCTGACGTTGGAGCGACTGCTTCAGATCCCAGTCCTGTTCCAATTTACTCCTGAGACTTTAGGCAAAGTAATTCATCTCTCTAAGCTAATGGCAGTGCCTACACAAGGCTGTCATGAAAATTAAATATAGAAATGTGCAGTTAGCACTACTCCAGTGCTTCCACATAGTAAACATATGTAAATATTAGCAAATAAAAATAATGAATAAACAGAATATGAGTTCCTCTGAGTTCCAATACCCATAAATAATTCTTACATTTTGACAGGTTATTTTCTATACTGTAACTATGCTATCTGCTATAAGCACTCTAGCTTCTTTGGCCACTTTTTGATGGGGTTGTTTTTTTCTTGCAAATTTGTTTAAGTTCTCCATAGATTCTGGATATTAGCCCTTTGTCTGATTGGTAGATTGCAAAATTTTTTTCCCATTCTGTTGGTTGCTGGATCACTCTACTGATACTGTCTTTTGCTGTGCAGAAGCTCTTAAGTTTAATTAGATCCTATTTGTCTATTTTGGCTTTTGTTGCCATTGCTTTTGGTGTTTTAGTCACGAAGTCCTTGCCCATGCCTATGTCCTGAATGGTATTGCCTAGGTTTTCTTCCAGAGTTTTTATGGTGTTAGGCCTCATGTTTAAATCTTTAATCCATCTAGAATTAATTTTTGTATAAGGTGTAAGGAAGGGATCCAGTTTCTGCTTTCTGCATATGGCTAGCCAGTTTTCCCAACACCATTTATTCAATAGGTAATCCTTTCCCCATTGCTTGTTTTTGTCAGGTTTGTCAAAGATCAGATGGTTGTAGTTGTGTGGCGTTCCTTCTGAGGCCCCCTTTTCAAAAGAAGACATTTATGCAGCCAAGAAACATATGAAAAAAAGCTCATCATCACTGGTCATTAGAGAAATGCAAATCAAATCACACTGAGATACCACCTCACGCCAGTTAGAATGGCGATCATTAAAATATCAGGAGACGATAGATGCTGGAGAGGATGTGGAGAAATAGAAACGCTTTTACACTATTGGTGGGAGTGTAAATTAATTCAAACATTGTGGAAGACAGTGTGGTGATTCCTCAAAGTCTAGAAATAGAAATGCGATTTGACCCAGCAATCCCATTATTGGGTATATACTCAAAGGATTATAAATCATTCTATTATAAAGACACATGCACATGTATGTTTATTGCAGCACTGTTTACAATAGCAAAGACCTGGAACCAACCCAAATGCCCATCAATGATAGACTGGATAAAGATAAAGAAAATGTGGCACATATACACCATGGAATACTATGCAGCCATAAAACAGGATGAATTCACGTCCTTTGCAGGGACACGGATGAAACTAGAAACCATCATTCTCAGCAAGCTGACACAAGAACAGAAAACCAAGCACCGCATGTTCTCACTCATAAGTGCGTGTTGGACAATGAGAACACACAGATACAGGGAAGGGAGCATCACACACTGGGGCCTGGGGAGTAGTGGGCTAGGGAAGGAATAGAAGGGGGTAGGTGGATTGGGAAGGGATACATTAGGAGAAATATCTAATATAGATGATGGGGTGATGGATGCAGCAAACCACCATGGCGCATGTCTACCTATGTAACAAACCTGCACGATCTGCACGTGTACCCCAGAACTTAAAGTAAAATAAATACATAAATAAATAAAAGCACCGTAGCTTCTGATTTTACACAGTATCACTTCTTGCTTTACTGGGTTGAGAACTTTAGGCATTTTCCTCCTTTGCTTGCCACAGCTGCAAAATTCCTTCTCACTCTGTCTAGTCTACTTATCTGTCCTACATTTTTTCCTGGCACACAGTTCTCTCTTCCTCAAGAACAGCACCTGTGTCTGGGCAGAAGCCTAGACATCTGCCCCTAAGAGCCCAGCTATAGGTTCCACCTGCAGAAAGGGCCCTAGGCAGCTGTGAGTCTCATTTGGGTTGTTCCAGCTCTTTCTTCCCACACTACAGCATTATCCTCCTAAAATCAGTGTAGATGATTTTAGGGCAACTAGAGGGGTATGCACAAGCCAAGAGTTGCAGCTGCCCTCAGCATGGGAGTCAGCAGCCAGAGATGATGTCTTTTATCTTCACTGATAAAGGCTCAGACTCATGAACCTATCTCCTCTCATGTGTTCCTTCTAGCTGAACAATTCAATCTATTAGAAGCAGAAGTTATGAGGCAATCAACACGTTACAACTCACCGGATACGCCAAGTCAAACCCCCAGAGAAATGAGCAGGGCAGAGGAATCCTCTTCTTGGGAACTCCTCCGCACTTCAAACTATTTGTCTTTAAAGATGAAGCAAGTGTTTACCTATGTTGCTTCAAATTACAAAATTCACAGTAGCACAAGGGGGTTTATGGTCTGAAACTGCTCTCTAATGTCATTGAGATTCATGACTGTCTGGCATCAGGGTCAGTGCTGGCTGTTCTGGGCCAGCTTTCCCCAAGTAGAAGGTGTCTCTGCCTGCCTGCCACGGAGCAGGGGTGCCCTGAGAACCGAGTGACTGTACCATCCTCGTTGTTCCTTCTTGGTGTGAGAAGCAGTATGGAACAGAGGGAGAAGGAGTACAGGGTGAGAGTCAGCCGCCTTCCAGTCCTGGTGCTGCCACTCATCAGCTGTGCAATGAGCTCCAATTTCCATCTGCAAGACTGTCTCACACACAGAGTTACTGTTACAGCCTGGGGCCTCACCTGGAGGTTAGAATGCATTACCAGGTCATACCTCTAAGTTTATTCTATTTTCAGTTATGACATCTTTTTTAAAGGCATGTGACATACATGAACTTCATAACTTCAAAAGTTTAATTTTCCTCTTGACTACCGTTAATCTCTACCCTTATGTCTGTTTCTCCACAGTACTAGGAAACATGATCTTTCTGCTTTTAGGTAAAAAGTAAAATGCCGTAATTTCTCAATTCGGGCTTATGTAAACCAGACACATTTCCGTTTGAAAGCTCCCTCCTGGGTTTTTTCTTCTCTCTTCCTCCATCCTGAGTGGATTCCTTGCTCAAGAGGACTCATGTACGATGATGGTGGGAGCAGGTACTTGTTCCTTCTGGTATTAGGGAACTCTTTCCATCACACTCCTGGGGCTGCCAGCCTTCGCATTTTGCTCATCTAGATGGATCCAGAGGAGCTGCCTTTTACATCATGGCCACAGTGCACATCCATGCCATGGGAACCGTGGTTCCTGGCTGTGTTCTCACAGAATCCTGCAGTGGCCTTCGGTTGTCAGGTTGGTGTAGGTCCCATCCCATCTTGTTCTGACCCACAATTCTCTAGGTCAAATGGCTCCCCAGCCCCTTCTCCAGGCTGAGGATGGCACCGGTGTAGCTCTCCATACCCTCTGAGTCTTCCCGGAGCCTCCTGCTACCTCTCCACTCTCCAGCAGCTGTGTCTCTGCCACTCTCCCACTGTGGCTTATGACCAAAAGTCAACAAAATTCATAATCACCAACAATCCAAGTGAAGTGTATTACTCTGTTCTCATGCTGCTGTGAAGAAATACACAAGACTGGGTACTTTATAAAGGAAAGAGGTTTAATTGACTCACAGTTCCATAGGGCTGGGGAGGCCTCAGGAAACTTACAATCATGGTGGAAGGGGAAGCAAACACATCCTTCTTCACATGGCGGCAGGAAAGAGAAGTGCAGAGCAAAGTGGAGGAAAGTCCCTTATAAAACCATCAGCCCTCATGAGAACTCACTCACTAGCCTGAGAACATCATGGGCGGGACCACCCCCATGATGTAATCACATCCCATGAGGTCCCTCCCCGAGCACATGGGGATTACAATTCAGATTACAATTCAAGATGCTATTTGAGTGGGGACACAGAGCCAGATCATATCATGAAGTAAGCAAGGCATCAGTCCCCACCACTCTGGAATTTCTCAAATTATGGAGGTTCCACTGAGTCCTCTAGGACTCAGCCTGAGGCAGGTGCAAGAGAGACTAATGCTGAACTCTTGAGATTTCCCTTCCCAGCATGGATCATTTCCATGCGACAAAGGGTGAATGGGAGACTCAAGATTAATTTCTGCTCAGGTTCACTGCCTTTTTCAAATCTTTTTCTTACAGCCTTTTCAGAGTGAAGCTGAGAACAGGAGTTTTTGCCAAGCTTTGGGCCATCTCGATGGGGAGGTGCTTGTGTGCCTGCTGGCCAAGTCAGGGGGTGCGAGAGCATGGCAGGGAGTGCTCTGAACGTTAATCACTTCAAATCAGCACTGTAAACAAGCCTGCTACAGACACAATCAGTTCCCACAAACAAGTGATAACTTCACCCCACCAAGCACAAACATATTTATTGTTCCTGTAAATTTCAAGACCATCACACCCAGAGAACAATAAGAAAACAACCATATGAATTTTATTATCTCAAAATAATAAAAGCTATTTATGACAAAACTACAGCCAATATCATACTGAACTGGTAAAAACTGGAAGCATTCCTTTTGAACTCTGGCACTAGACAAGGATGCCCTCTGTCACCACTCCTATTCAATACAGTATTGGAAGTTCTAGCCAGACCAATTAGGCAAGAAAAAAAAATAGAGGGTATTCAATTAGGAAAAGAGGAAGTCAAATTGTCTCTATTTGCAGACAACATGATTGTATATTTAGAAGACCCTATCATCTCAGTCCCAAATCTCCTTAAACTGGTAAGTAACTTCTGCAAAGTCTCAGGATACAAAATCAATGTGAAAAATCACAAGTATTTCTATATACGAATAACGGACTAACAGAGAGTCAAATCATGAGCAAGCTCCCATTCACAATTGCTACAAAGAGAATAAAATACCTAGGAATACAACTAATAAAGGATATAAAGGACCTCTTCAAGAAGAACGACAAACTACTGCTCAAGGAAATAGGAGAGGACACAAACAAATGGGGAAACATTTCATGCTCTTGGTTAAGAATAATCAATATTGTGAAAATGGCTATATTTCCCAAAGTTAACTTACAGATTCAACACTATCCCTATCAAGCTACCAATGACCTTCTACAAAGAACTGGAAAAAAGCACCTTAAACTTCATGTGGAACCTAAAGAGAGCCTGCATAGCCAAGACAATCCTAAGCAAAAAGAACAAAGCTGGAGGCAACATGCTACCTGATTTCAAACTATACTACAAGGCTACAGTATATTTTCACTGGACATAGAATTCTGGGTTTATGTTTGTTTCAGTACTTTGAAAATGTGCCACTGTCTTCAGGCCTTCATAATTTATGATGAGAAATCTGCAGTCATTTGAATTGTTGTTCCCTGATAGGTAATGTGTAATTTTTCTTTGACTGCTTATAATACTTTTTTTGTCTTTAGTTTTTAGCAGTTTAATTAGAATATATCTAGATATTAATTTCCTTGGGCTTATCCTGTTTGTGGTTCACTGAGCTTCTTGAATGTGTAGGTTTATTTCTTTCACCAAATTTGGGAAGTTTTCAGCCATTATTTCTTCAAATGTTTTCTTGCACCATATTGTTTCTTCTCTCTGGAACTCCTATTACAAAAATATTAGACCTTTTCCAAATTGTCTGTTAGGTTCCTAAGGCTCTGTCTTTTAAAAATTATTTTCTTTCTGTTGTTCAGATTGGACAATTTCTACTGATCTATCTTCAAGTTCACTGGCTTTTTTCTTTGTCATTTCCATCCAGTAATTTTCTTATTTTGGTAAGTTTTTGAGTTTGTTCATTGTATTTTTTAGCTCTAAAATTTCCATTTGTTTCTTCTGTGTATCTTCTCTTTCTTTGATAAATCTTTCTTTAAAAAATTTCAAGGGTGCCTGCATGTACTTCCTGAAGCATTTTCCAATAGCTAATTTTTAACATTTTTGTTAAATAAATGCAACATCTGTGTCATCCTGCTTTTATTATTTGTTGATTAGCTTTCACCATATGAACTGAGGTTTTCCTGATTCTTTGTATGCTAAACAGTTTTAAATTGTGTTCTAAGCATTTAAATATTATATTATAAAACTCCTCTGGGCCTCAATTAAATCTAATGAATAATCAGCAGGAGGCAGTCAGTGAAGTAGAGTTCAGGTCATCAGAGTTCCATCCAGCCTTCTGTAAGTTGTGCTTCCAAAGTTAGCTCCGTTTTCAAAGCTTTTGAAATGCTATTAGGATCCATACCACATGTGCCTCCCACAATGGCCAGTCTGGCACTCTGGTGATAGTTTGCTCTGTAGTCCAGTTCTCAATGTCTGTGTATGCTGTACAGATAAGATTCACATAAACGTACCTCAAGGATGAGCCCAGGGTTTCATAAACGATTTAAGGGGTCACTTTCCCAAGTTCTTCCTCTGCCTCAATATCCAATATCCTTTCCAGTTCCCTGGGTGCTCCCCTTGTTAGTCCTTCAGCCAAAAAGCTGGGCCTTTAGTTACCCTGCTCTGCCATGCACTTTTCACAACCGTGCTTCTATTTGTGGATAGATGGAATGTGTACACAGAGAGAATAAAAACAGGAACCACAGCTCCTGCAAGCAGATGACAGTTCCCTTTTCTTACAGTGTCCCTCGGCAGGTTCATGCTAGCACCACTGCAAGGTTACATATAGATTTGGGTATGGGAAAATGAAGAAGAAAAATGAGACTTCATTAGCTCTCTCTGAGTTCTAGAAGCTCTCTTTCCCACTTCTTGAGTCAGACCTAAAGAGCTTCTCCTGGAGCTCTCTCTGTCCAGGTCCAAGTGCCCACTTCCAGGTTTCCAGCTGAACTGACTTCAGGCGAGAGAATATTGGAGAGAAAAACTTGTACGTTCACACTAAATTTATAATACTTCCTATTCAACTCTTTCTTTCTAATCTGCCTGCTGCATATCCTTTTAAGTTCTCAAATGGTTGCCTGAGGTATTCAGTCCAGTTGCTGTAGCTGCATTTACTGGTAAAACCAGGGTTGAGTGTGCTTCCTCCATCTTACCCTGAACTGGAACTCAACTGAGGTCTTCTGGATCTCTTGCTTAGTTTGTGTATTGGGTCTTCATATAAGTAATGGTCATTCTGAGGAGCTTCCCATTGACGATAATATATATATATGGGCCTGAAGAAGTAAAAAATCCAGACTATATAAGAAAGAAAAATAATTCTGGTCATCTCAGGTGTGACAACTAGCTTTGGCCTTCACTTTTGAGGGAAACATGACAGCCTGTGACTCTCACTTAATAGTCATCTGCTGTAACACCTGAATCTCTTTCATGGCTTTACCTGGGCATGGTGTATGGCTTTCTGTGGATAAGTGTTTGTCCCCACTTGTAGGGCAGAGTGCTGAGCTTCTAGCTAACCTTACAATTAATCTTAACATATAATAATTGTTACCTAGGATCTGGTAATTTAGGGCAGAAAGAAACCAACAAGGTACCAGCACTCCTTCACTCATGATGTCAAATTGTGGGATGGAGCTTGGCTTGTCATTGCAGACAATGAATTCTGTTCTTCATTGTCAGAAGTGACCCATCTCAGCATGAAGTCAAGATGCTATTTTGCATTGATATTTTGGTCTGTTGGTGCAACTAGGTGTGATAAATCAATTTCACATCTGTCAACAGAATACCAAAGTTAGAAGAGTGGAAGGTACACACTAGATTTGGAAGCAGGAGATCCTCATGAAGTGTCCCCAGTTTTACTGAGGTTCAGTTGATGAATAAAAGTTCTATAAATTTAAGGTGTACAATGTGCTATTTTGATATGCATATACATTGTGAAATGATTAACACGATCAAGCTAATTAACACATCCATCACCTCACAGTTACCTTCTGTGCTTGTGTATATGTGTGTCTCTGTGTGTGTGTGATAGTGGTGAGGACACTTAAGATCTACTCTCTTTGCAAATTTCATGTGTACAATACAGAAGTATTAACTATAATCATCATGCTGAACATTATGCCTCCAGAACTTATCTGCACAAAGTCTCGATTCTACAGCTTATTGATCATTGAGACCTCTGGCAAGGAACAACTCTTCCTCTGTTGTCTGGAAAACAGAAATACTCAGAACTCTCCTGCCTGCCTTTTGGCAATGCTGAGAAGATCAAATGAGGTGTTTTGAAACAATTAGGTAGGATATTTTATTGGAATTTTCTTAAAGGGAGGTCCTATGTCATATGCATTCTATTATTTGGAGACCTATCAGGCTTTTGAGAAACACTTTATGAATAAAAAAATAAAATATTATTTGATCAAGGCAACCTGAGTTATCTATAACATGGGCATCAAAATACATACATTAAAAGGTTAATGTGAAGAGGCCAGGCACAGTGGCTCATGCCTGTAATCCTAGCACTTTGGGTGGCTGAGGCAGGCAGATCACCTAAGGTCAGGAGTTTGAGACCAGCCTGGCCAACATAGTGAATCCCTGTCTCTACTAAAAATACAAAAATTAGTCGGGCATAGTAGTGGGCACTTGTAATCCCAGCTACTGGGGAGGCTGAGGCAGGAGAATTGCTTGAACCCAGTAGGCAGAGGTTGCAGTGAGCCGAGATCACACCACTGCACTCCAGCCTGGGCAAAAGAGTGAGACTCCATTTCAAAAAAAAAAAAAAAAATTAAAGTGAAGATATTAAATGAAATAATATGCATTAAAAAATAAAAAGGATATCAGTGCCCAGAACACATCAGGTGTTTATAATTATTTTTTCCCCTAAATCTTGGAAGCTTTTCAGCAGATTTTTGAGGCTGAAGTAACAGGACTCTTGGAACTGCAATAATTGAACATCACCTGAGCACACAAGTCACTGGAACTCAATAGAATCAGTCTAAAATATCAATAGTTACCTTCATGTTTCTTATGTTTTCTTGAAGAAAAGACCCCTTTATCATTATGTGTCCCTCTTTGTCTGTGGTAATCTTGTTCTACAGTCTGCCTTGTCTGAAATTAATGGAGCTATTCCAGTTTTCTTTTGATTAGTGTTAGTATGGTGTATATTTCTCCATCCCTTTACTTCTAATTTGAGCTATATATTCAAATTGGTATTTTTTTTTTTTTTTTTTTTGGTGGACAACATAATTGGGTTTTATCTAGGCTGGGTAACCCATAAAGGAAAGAAGTTTCTTTTGTTCACAGTCTGGAGGCTGGGAAGTCCAAGAGCATGGCACTGGTGTCTGGTGTAGCCCATTCCACAGCAGAAGGGAGGATGGA
Source organism: Saimiri boliviensis (assembly GCF_048565385.1). NCBI lineage: Eukaryota > Metazoa > Chordata > Mammalia > Primates > Cebidae > Saimiri > Saimiri boliviensis. The sequence continues at coordinate 79,473,326 of NC_133464.1, forward strand.
AGGCAAAAGTAAGTGCATGACACAGAAGGACAAGCTAGGAGCCAAACACATCCTCTATCAAGAGTCCACTCCAAGACAATGCCATTAATCCCTTAATGAGGGTATAGCCTAAAAACCTCTTTTTGTTCTTCAAAAGACAAGGCCTCCAGCTATGTTGTCCAGGCTAGAGGGCAGAGGCTATTCATAGGTGCAATCAGAGAGCACTACATCCTTGAACTCCTGAGCTCAAGTAATCCTCCTTCCTCAGCCTCCTGAGTAGCTGTGACTAGAGGTGTGCACCACCACACCCAGCCTAATCACCTCTTCAAGGCCCTACCTCCTAATACTGTTACAGTGGCAATTAAGTTTCTAATACATGAACTTTCTGGGGACACATTCAAACCATAGCACTTTTAAAAAATTTATTTATTTATTATACTTTTAAGTTCTGGGGTACATGTGCTGATCACATAGCACATTTTTATAAAAAACCGTAGTTTCTCTCTCTCTTTTAGAGATGAGGTTTTGCCATTTGCCCAGGCTGGTCTCAAACTCCTGGGCTCAAGCGATCCACCCACCTTGGCCTCTGAAAGTGCTGGGATTACAGGCATGAGCCACTGTGCCTAGCCAGATCTTTATCTTTTAACTGGGACTGTTTAGACTATTCACACTGAGAGTGATTACGGATATCTTTGAATTAATATTGACCATCTTTGTAATTGTTTTCTATTTATTGCACTTGTTTCTTTTTTGCTTTTTCTTCCTCCTTTATGCTTTTAAAATAAATACAGAATTCTGACCCTGAGTTTCTTTCAACCTGAAACAAAAATTGGGGAAACATTACTGAAGAAGAACTTGTGAAATAACGTCACTTCATATTTATTTTGTCAGCACAATATTTATGATAAATCTTTGTCCTCAAGAGAATGCAGTCATGTAATCAAGCTTTACTATTTTGGGATTTTAAATGTTTTTCTTTCTTTTCTTGGGAGGGTAGAAGTGATGAGTTTTTACTCTCTCCAGGGACTGGATCACAGGTATAGATCACTTTCACTGTTAGGTTTGTGCCATATTTAATTGCTTTTATGAATGATCTCATAGGCAAACTGCTTGCAGTGTACCACATAAATCTTATTCTTGCTGTTCTAGTAATTTGATTGTCAGGCATAAAATGAAAAATGAAAGGAGCTGAGCTGTGTGTTTTCAATTTCAAACCTAGTTTCAATCAGGTTTGTGGAATACACAGGATTGTAGTTCACACATTAGGGAGCAAGAGGGAGGAGAGCAGCATTTGCTTTTTGTAAAGCTCCCTGGAATTTAAGGTAATATGTGGCATGAGTTCTTTTCTCTGGGCACAGATTTTCATTTCCAGACAATGTCCTGTAGATGGTGCCATTGCCATTCCTCACAGGATAGAAGAGTCGGCTTCTCTACAGGCTGAAACGAGGCAGAACTTTGCTAACCAAGCCCTTAGCAAAGAGGAGCCAGGGAAAGGTAGTTATCCTTACCTCTTTACCGTTACTCTTCTCGAACTGCCAAATGCTAGGGTACTTCCTTATTCTGTAACCTTTTCTTCTGCTGCCTGGTACCTGGTATTGTAAATCACTCTCACCTGTCAGAGAGCCCTCTCCGTTTGGCTTCTGTGAGGTGGGATTCTTCCCTTTCCAGCAACTCTCTCACCAGCCACCAGCTCCTCTCACTCCTTGCCTGCCCTCCTGCTCCTCGCCTGGCCCCATGAAGGACGTACAGGCATTTCCCAAGATGCTTCCCAGGTGAGCTTCCCTCCTCTGCATACGTCCTCCTGTGAATCTCATCCTGTTCATGTCACTGTATGTAAACCACCCCGAGCTTGCTTCTCCAGAGCCCCCCTTTTCTCTCCTGACATCCACACTTCTGCTTAACTCCCTCATGGAGATCTCAGCATTACCAAGCAGAAAGAATTCTGGAAATCAATAAGGGGGGCTGCACCAGCTCTGGAGGCATGCAGGATGGCAGGAACCATAAAGCGCGTTATTTTTTTTGAATTTTTTTAAATGGCTACATATTTGCACCTATTTGTAGGGTGTATCTGATATTTTGATACATGTATTGAATGTTCAATGATCAAATCAGGGAACTGAGGATATTCATCACCTCAAACATTTATCATTTCTTTGTGCTGGAAACATTTCAAATATTCTCTTCTGGCTGTTTTGAAATGTAACAATATATTGTTAACTACAGCCACCCTACTATGCTACCAAACATTAGAACTTATTCTACCTAACTGTAAGCATTAACTAAATTTATTTAAGAGAAGCAGCAATTCAGAGCCACGTCAAGATTCCTGCAGAGGATGGGTGGGACACTCCCAGGAGGCGGGACAGGTGATACACGGGTCAGAAGCAGATTCTGGGAGGAAAACTACAGGTCCCTTGGTGTTGCTTTATCTTTTCCTGGACTTGAGGGCTCACCGATGCATAAAATGTACAGTGGCAGAGCAGATTTCTTCAAGAGAACCTATGACCCCTTTAAACACATAATTCCTAAGTTCTCAGCAGTCTGTGATTTCTGTATGGGTGTTGTTGGGGCTAGGGTGGGGTGGGTCCGTTATTTATCATCCGGGGCATCTTGAACCCACTTAGTTGTCAGGTTCACAGCCTGATCCTCAGGCTCTGTATCTGCCTTCTCCTTTCCATTGGGACCTCAGGTTCCCCTGACCCTTCTTGCCTCTTGCCTGGATTTTAATTCCCCTGGCAGAGTCTCCAACGTGTTTTCTTGCTGCCATCCATCTCACACCTGCCACTGCATTAATCTTCCTAAAACAGCCTGAGACACAGCGCTGCAGCTGCTGTCCAAAACTCAGGGCCTCCTTCCTGCCTCCGCAAGTGCCTCCTTTTTTATTTGCTATTCAAGGCCCTGAACTCTTCATCCTCATTCCCCACCATCATCAGTCCTGCACCCAAAGCTTTAGGAAAATTGGGCTCTTCACCTCCCACAGAATGGTCCTGCCCTGTCGCCACGCTGCACCGCTCTCTGCTCAAGTTCTTCCTGCTGCCCGGAAGGCCCAATTCCTCCACCTTTGCCTGCAGAGATCATACGTGTTTCTTGGCCCTCTTCACAAGCCACACTCCTCCCTCAAGGTGCCTCCGTCCTGGGTAACCTGGCTGCTCGACAGTCTTCACAGCCCACTCTGCTCTCCCGTGATTTCAGGGAGCATCTCTTCCCCAGAATTGTTTTCAAGTCGTCCATTTACCAAGTGGATGGACCACAGACAGAATGACTAGGATGGACTATTACCTATCTTTGGAATTGGAGATGATTCAGAGCGTGTGTGTATTGAGCAGGAGGTAGAAGAATGGAGACACGGGGAGGGAGGCTCGCATCACAACCTGTTACAGGTGATGAGGTGCCAGTTTTAGTGCCACATAGAAAGGCACTGCAAAATGCCACCAGGTCTCTTAACTCCTGCTAGAAACCAGATAGCAAAGGAACCAAGGAGAGGGCTCAGCCTTGACAGCCAACTATTGGAGGATTATCTCTCTCCCCATCTCTCTTTGCATTGGTGGCATCCCCAAGAAATTACAGGAAATAATATGCTAGAGACAGACTTATGATTCACATGCTCCACAAGAGTTTGTTATTTAAACGATTTTTTCCTGAAAAGAATAATCCAACTTGTATTTTCAAAACAGTCATGGTCCCATACCAGCTATGCTTAGAGCAGGCCACATGGGTCAATAGACACACCCTACCCCTGAGGAAGGCCACAGCACCTTCTGGTGCTTAAGTCTCGTGCTCTACCAACTGAGTTTGTGGGCAATGATTTTCTGGTATTTAAATGATAACACCTGATATGGTTTGGCTGTGTCCCCACCCAAATCTCATCTTGAATTGTAGCTCCCACAGTTCCCATGTGTTGTGGGAGGGACCTGGTAGAAGGTAATTGAATCATAGGGGTGGGTCTTTTGCATGCCATTCTTGTGATAGTAAGTCTCACGATATCTGATGGTTTTATAAAAGGGAAGTTTCCCTGCACAAGTTCTCTTCTCGTTTGCCACCATGTGAGATGTACCTTTCACCTCCACCACGATTGTGAGGCCTCCCCAGTCACTTGGAACTGTGAATCCATTAAACCTCTTCCTTTTGTAAATTGCCCAGTCTTAAGTACATCTTTATCAGCAGTATGAAAAGAGACTAATAGAACACCCCACAGAGTCAGAGGCACTGAATGAAATCACAGACCCTGGCCCTGAGAGCCCCTCCATTCTAGTCTTATCCTTGAAATTGGACCCTTCGTAACTCCATTTTCTAGAAAAACTCAGGTCTAGGAAAGTTAATAAACTCATCTCTCACAGGAAAGAGGTTCTGGGGCTGAGACACCATATCTCCTCTTGTTAGAGAGTAATTATTTTGGGAATATTGTCATTGCTTTGACTTGTGTTTAGTTGGAGGAGAGTTTATAGCACTTATTTTCAAATTAGCTTGCCAGTGACATTTCAGTGAAGACTCTGGTATCTGCCAGAGGTCACGGGTCCAGAAAAGTTGGGTGGTATGTTTGGGTGACACTCCATGTCCCGTTTGCTCCATGGCCTCTCTGGCCTGCAGGAAGGCTATGGTGAATTCCGCATCCCAGAATATCTTAAAGGCATGCACTGTTACTACAGATCAGTTTTAACCAACTGCCCATCAGGTTTGGGGACAGCCTCAGGCCTCTTCTGCAAAGGAGCAGCTGAAATTCATCTTTCTTCTCCCATGGCATCGATCTGCCTTCAAAAGAGTGTCATTTAGGCTGGGCGCGGTGGCTCACGCCTGTATTCCCAGCACTTTGGGAGGCCGAGGCAGGTGGATCATGAGTCAAGAGATCGAGACCATCTTGGTCAACAAGGTGAAACCCCGTCTCTACTAAAAATACAAAAAAAAAAAAAAACTAGCTGGGCATGGTGGCACATGCCTGTAATCCCAGCTACTCAGGAGGCTGAGGCAGGAGAATTGCCTGAACCCAGGAGGCGGAGGTTGCGGTGAGCCAAGATCGCGCCATTGCACTCCAGCCTGGGTAACAAGAGCGAAACTCCGTCTCAAAAAAAAAAAAAAAAAAAGAGTGTCATTTAATTACCAAAAAACAAAAACCTAACAACAAAAAACCCAAAACACACACAAAAAATACATCGATGACAAAGCACAGGTGAGATAAACTGAATGGGGGAATTAGTTTTTACCTTGGTTAGGGATCTATTCTCATCTTATTGCACTTTATTATGAAATTTATATTATCAGCAATAGAGTTGGGTTTTACCAGGCTTCAGTACCAAGGACTTCCCATTAATACAGAGACAACTTTGCGATTTTGAGTTCCATTTTCCACTGACCATGATGTTTTGTATGATTGACACCACAGGCCAAGGGTTCTCATTACTTCTAAGGGCTGCAGGGCATAGCTGGGGGATTCTATCCCTTGATATTGGGAATATTTTGATGTTCGGGGATTGTGCTAAAAAATTCCTTTAGCTGAAGTTCTACAAGTCAAAGCAGACAGATGTTCATGGTTCTTTTAGCAAAGCACTGTGGGAGCACTTACTTTTGTGACACATAACATTCTTTCAGAACAACAACGATAGGAACCATGAATTTACCTTGAATTTACCACTTCACTAATACTCTCTACTGTGTTACATGCTGAATAACTGTCAGAAATGTCACGCTAAGTGCTCACATTTTCTTTAAGCCTTTGGTTATTCAAGATAAAATTAAGGGAAGAGAAGATAATCGCAGAGTATCATTTATAAGTGGGAGAGGCACAAAACACTATGTTTAAATGACCATGTTTTGGATTCAGGAAGTAACAAAGAGCTTGCTGTTTTCCATTCTGATCAGGTATAATTACTTCTCTGAGAGCTCTGCTCAGTGGGAAAATCTCTGAAATGTGAAGTCCTTTGGCTGATGGATGTAATAGCTTCTCTACTGCTTTTGGAGCTCAAGGGCCACATTCATTCTGATGAATCCCTGAATTTAAAATCAAAATGCATTAAATAGATAAAGCTAGCAAGCCTTTATTTTCCAAAGGGGTTCTACCTCCATCTCTTCTCTCCTCCCCTTTAACACACATCGTGCTCTGCCCCACAAACCCAACCAGGTGTTGGTTATGGAGCATTCAAGATAAGCTGGGGCCAGCTTCACTATGAGGAGCTTGCAATCCATGCTCAAGGAATCACTGCACTTTAAAAAACAGTTCCCCAGTGCCTAGATCTGCATTCAGAAGCCATTAACTAATTCACCAAGGCCTTAAAGTTATGCGGGGCGGGGTGGGGGGCGCTCTGCAGACAGCAGGCGTTGGGTGTTTTCCTCCCGATACGCGCTGCCTTCCTCTTTGCTCCCCACCCTCTGCTCTTCTCTCCATCCTGCTCTTCCAAGTCTCCTTCCCATTTACAATGATGAGGCTTCCACTTGAGCACACAGCATTTTTTTTTTTATGGCAACAGCTTAATCCACGAGGCCATTTTCTGTGTGTTTCACTTTTAGATTATTGTTTCCCCTGTTTTGCAATTGTGCTTTCCTCCCGTGACAACAACAAAAGCACCTTGATAATTGTGAGGAGAGGGAGAAGTATTCCAATAACAGAAAAACATGGGTTTGGATGTGGCCTCGCCTGTATTTGCATCTTGGCTCCATCACTTTCAAATTATGTTGTCTTCAGAGGACTATGCAATCTCCCCAAGCCTCAGTTTCCCCAAGTTTCCTAGCAGGATAGCATTTGCAATAGCTATGGTTGTTGTGACGGTCAAAATTATGTCTATTAAGTGCCCAGAACATGGTAGATGGTCAATAAATAAGAGTTCTATTATATATTTAGAAGTTTTACCTCTTACTTTTTGGAATCCTCCCTACCTACCCACCCATATGGTAGAGGCAGAGTTGCTAAAGATTGTCTATTAATATATGTGAACTGAAGATGAAAGGTTGGCCTTCAAATATATAAAATACATAAAAAATATACATACTTCTAACTAACAACAAGACATAGATAAAGCAAAATGACAAAATGTTAATAAATGTTAAATATGGATTTTGGGAATTTAGGTTTTATTCCTCCCACTATTGCATATTTTAAAAAAATTTTAGATAAAAGGTCAAATAATAAAAGCCATTATACAGCTACTCAGGAGGCTGAGGCAGGAGAATTGCCTGAACTCAGGAGGCGGAGGTTGCGGTGAGCCAAGATCGCGCCATTGCACTCCAGCCTGGGTAACAAGAGCGAAACTCCGTCTCAAAAAAAAAAAAAATAAAATAAATAAAATAAAAAAATAAAAGCCATTATAAACACACACACACACACACACACACACACACACACACACACACACACTTTGGGAAGAAGGTTGGTCCATTATTAACTTTTTAGTAAGCTTAGAAAGTCCAAAAATGCTTGACATATTCATTTCCATGTCTTTTACGCCTGAACTATTCAATCACATGTAAAAAAAAATTCAAAACCATCATCTACTGTCACATTCACAAAGTCAACAAGAAAAGGATACAAAAAATAGTAAGTTTAATAAATCTTATTAAAAGTAACATGAAAATACATGTGCCCTCAAAGGTAATGTGTATACAACTCCATGCTGCAGGGTGAGGACCATTGTGTGGATTGTTTCACAGATGAGCCACCAGGGGATGCTAAAGAGTAGCATTCTGGGGAACCACACAGCAAGAGCACTACCACACCATTCAACCTGACCCTGAGAAGCGCACGTCCCTGAGAGTTACACTCATTACTACACCACCTGCGGGTCTGGGAGCACGGATTTAGGAGATCTGTTTGGCCTCTGGTGAAGAACATGCCTTGCTGCAGGGGCAGAGCTGCCTGTAACCAGCGCAAGCATGAAGCTGCAGTTGGCACCGAAGTGTGGCATCTCCAAATCCCTGAACGCTGGGCTGAGGCTGTGTCAGAGCTGACAACTTTCACAGCTACTCTGCCAGGAGCTGTAAAGCACAGGGCAGAGAAGGGAGATTCTTATCTGGGCTTTGAATTTTTTTTTTTTTTTTTTTTCTAGTGGTGAAACTTACTTCCAACAGTACTTAAATTAATGGCATCAGCACATTCAGGAAAAAAAATATAGCAGCAACTGAAGAGCTATACTAGAACATTATTTTCACTTTAATTTAAAAAATTGTTTTTTGAGATGGCATCTCCCTCTGTCACCAAGGCTGGAGTACAGTGGTACAATCTGGGCTCACTGCAACCTCTGCCTCCTGGGTTCAAGCAATTTTTCTGCCTCAGCTTCCCAAGTAGCTGGGATTACAAGTATGTGCCACCACACTAGGATATGGATATATATATATATATATATATATATATATATATATATATAATTTTAGTATTTAAAAAAAAATTTTTTTGTATATCAGTAATAAAACTGATAAACAAAAAAATTTTTTTTAAATACTAAAATTATATATATATATTTTAAAATTTTTGATAGAGATGGGGTTTCAACATGTTGGCCAGGCTCAAGCAGCCTGGCCACTGAAAATTATTTCTAAAATTATTTTTAAGGTACATTCCAGGCCAAGCCCTTTATGGACATATAGAATGAAATACCAGTGGCTCTGACTGTGTTTTCACTTTATCTCACTTCAGAGTAAAATCCTTGAGGTAGATCTTGACAGATTTTGTTGTACTCAGAAAAGAATGCCTGACTGAATATCTATCTAAAAAGGGCCTTCGCCATCTGGGCATAGTGGCTCACGTCTGTAATCCCAGTGCTTTAGGAGGCTGAGGAAGGAAGATCGCTTGAGGCCAGGAGTTGAGACCAGCCTAGGAAACATAGCGAGACCCATTTCTACAAACTGCCTCTGCACATTAATTCACTACATTCTCACAATGACTTTGTGAAGACTTATAATGAATTCTATGAATCCCATTTTAAATGGAGAGAACTGAGACTCAAAGCTAACTGATCAGTGGTGACTCAGCTGGGGGGAAGTAGAGAAAGGACAGGGATGCTATTCCTACTGGTGATGATGACGAAGTGCACAGAGGGGCAGGAACTTGCTCAAGGTCTCACCACTGGATGGAGGCAGAGATGGAACTGACTGTGGGTTAGCACTGTGCCCTCTCTCCACCAGAGCATGCTTTGCAGATGAATATGCTTTAGTGTACAAAAGATACATGTGCATTCCTTACAGGATGTAATTCTGGCAGGGCCTTCTAACCAGTAAAGAGACTGCATTTTCAGGCTATACGGGTCATGCTTCCTCAAAGCTGCCATGCTCGGCTTGGACCAAATCTCATTCACAATATTAGTGCATGGGTTTCCCACGAGTGTGACACGGGGCACCTTGGGTTCTCCTGCCTGGGTAACTTCAGAGGGCTCCATTGTTGAAGGTTCCAAGGCTGCCTTGCCTTTATTCTCCCAGGTTTTCCACCCATGCCACACCTCCTGGTCTAACTTGGTATTACTAGCAAATTCTCAAATCCATCACCTTAAACTATGTGGCACACATGAAGGCCTGCATAAAAGCCACTGATTATGCTCAATTAAGACTTTTAGTTTTTTTAAAAAACATTTTATCTTCTATTTTTTCTTCTGGCATTTATCTAGAGGGAGAGAGAAAGAGAGGGTAGAGATCAGAAAGACAGAGAAAAAAACATATTGTGTGGGAGGTGAAATGCCATGGTCATTTTTGAAGCCTGTGTGGAGTTACTGGTTGTGATTTACTGGAAAGAAAATGAAATTCATGTCCACCATCCATCTTGCTGAAATGTCATGCCAAGTGCAGCTGTAGTAGCAGGGAGGTCCAATGGAGACGCCTGCAAATCACCTGCCAGCCGCTCTTGGTCTTTGACTTGACAGCCACGTGCATGCTACAGAGAAGTGAAACTCATGGTCTACAGGCCAACAAGGAATTTTCCTGGAGCATGGAGGTGCATAACTACAGGGAGCTGCCCCCTAATTTTGGCACAGTTACCCTCTCCCCTGCCATGATCCCAAAAGTGGGGCCTAAAAGCTCCAACTTCTGGCCAGGCACGGTGGCTCATGCCTATAATCCCTGCACTTTGGGAGGCCAAGGTGGGTGGATCATGAGGTCAAGAGATGGAAACCATCCTGGCCAACATGGTGAAACCCCCTCTCTACTAAAAAATACAAAAATTAACTGGGTGTGGTGGCACATGCCTGTAGTCCCAGCTACTCCGGAGGATGAGGCAGGAGAATAGCTTCAACCTTGGAGGCGGAGGTTGCAGTGAGCCGAGATCGCGCCACTGCACTCCAGCCTGGTGCCTGGTGACAGAGCAAGAGTCTGTCTCGAAAAAAACAAAAAAGAAAACTCCAACTTCTGTAACAAACATATTACCAATATGTTATATCAATATCTATTGTTTTGTCCTCATATGAAACCTTTATAAAGGGCTTGTTCTGACTCTATGGATGGCGTATGGAAGGCAGACTCCCAGAGCAGGCAGCATGACTATATAAACAGGATCACTGAACTTCAAGAAGTTTGAAGCCCTGTTTTCCTCTTTGTGTACAACTTCCAGTCATGGGAAATATGACAAATCACTTTCCCTTACTACAAAATTGCTCATCTTGACCATGGCCAGTCAGGCCTCTTGGGCTTCTTGGGAAGATGTGATTGTAACTTTAATTTACAGAGGTGGGTGTTCGGCCACTTTATGCAAGATTATGCGGTCGCTTCATGCATCATTACTAAACCAGAAAGGAAGGTATGAAATTTACACTGGCCACTTCCTGCTGGGGTTAAAGTTCTAGTTGAGGAGGAGGCTATTGGTAAAATGGAAATTTCATGGCCATCCCTTCATCTTATCATTTATTTCCACAACAGATTGATAAATGACTCTTTCTGTTGAAAGCTTTACACAAACAAACAAAAACAACAACAACAACAAAAAGCAGCTCAAGCTTCTATATTGGAGTAGAGGGGAAGGTGCAGGTGCAGGATGGTGTAAAAGGCCAAAAAAAAAAAAAAAAAAAGCTGCCAGGGACATGGAGCCACTTCACATTCTTCTGCTTTTCTTTTCAAATTGGCCAGCTATTTTGTTAGGTCACTTTCTTATTTGAAGAGCATATATTCAGCAGTTTTACTTCCTCCCATGTATAGATACCAGAAGGTCCACATATGAATCTCAGAAATGTGCATTTATAATGTTTGTGCTCTTTCTCCCCCAAGCATGCCTTAGCGACTTCAAGGTGCAGCACAAATGCAGTGGGACACTAGGCTCCCACCTCTGTTCCCTGCGGAGAGGCTGGGAAGCTTAACTGCTCCATGGTTAATAACAGATTCAGGGCTCACACAGCCCTAGGAGCTACAGACATTTGCTGAGAAGAAACCACCGCCCCCCTGCATTTTCAGAGCAATCGAGGGTGCAGGGAGAATCTGAACTTCAGTCCATGCTGCTCTGGGAACTAGAAGCATGGCCCTGAGAAGAGTCCCAGGCCACACATGTTCCATTGCCCATCAACAGCCGAGGTGCACGGTACTGTGGCCCTGTCTCCCTTTGATGCGCTGTGAGCAGAAATGGCATAAAGTGACCATCTTCCCTCAAAAATGCAAACAACCACATGCTCCATTGCTTCAAACATCTCACGTTCAAAAATGGTCCTGCATATCCTTTCCTTTCTTTTAAAATAATTTCCTCTTTTGGCAGGAAGATGATTAATGATTCTTCCCGGACTCATTTCTTTCACACCGAAGGATAAACGTGGCTCCCAAAACATGGTGGGATGCCTCAGGAGATTCTGCCTGAACTCCTGAAAATCCAAACTCCACTCTGATCAAAACTCAAACCCAAAACAGCAACACACACAGAACCGTTGTGATACCCTGCTTTTTGCCAGCTAAAATGAACTCTCCGTTTCTCAGACTAAAAGCTGTTCAGGCTTCATGTTAGCTCCTTGAGCCGGACAGACTCCATCTTGGCTTCGTCATTTTAGTTATTGTCCCACCATTCAGTATGTAACTATAGTATGTAGCTGGGGCAGGCTGACACTGGGCACCTCCAGGAAGGCATTTGTTGATAAGAGGCCGAGTTAAGTGGTACCAGGAGAGCCTGGGGATGCAGGTGCAGTGAGCGCCAGAGCCCCATTATCTATAAGTTGTCTTTCATGACAGCTTTACCCCTGGCACCTGGCACTGTTTTATTTCTCATGTACCAGTTGATCTTTTAACTTTTTGCTGACTCTGCTTCTGTGAAAAGTTTGCTTCAGCTAAGTTCCCCCTCCCTTTTAAAACTAGAGTATAAAGGACCACCTAACTTTTTCTTCAGGGCCAAGAGAATTTTGGGCGTTAGCCACCTCTCGGTCGCCGGCACAATACAGGACTCCCAGTTCATCCTCAGAGTATGGCGTATTCCCTGACTCACCTGGGTACAACACCGTCACCATCACCACCCTCTCCCCCTGCCAAAATGCCCTTGGACCTTCACCAAACGGCGCCTCACCTTTCTAAAGAAGTGCTGCGTGGCCACGGCGAGGGCATCGAAGCCGCAGACCGCCCTCCTCAGCTCTCCCTGCGCGGTGCCCAGCTGCCTGGCCTGCCGCTCGCACCTCTCCTTCAGCCGCTGCACCAGCTGCCGCTCAGCCTCCCGGGCCTGCGGGTCCGGCTTGGGTGGAAACCCGTTTCGAGCTGCCACAGTCCTCTGCTTTGGGTATCCTGGGAAAAAGGAAAACCAAACCTCAGTCACTTGTGAAAAAAACACACAGCACACATGTGACAACGGCTTCTTACTACACAAGGAGTTCTTCAAGAGCAGGTGGCAGAGAAGCAATTGCCCACGGTTTGTCGTTTCTAAGGATTGAAGAGAAAAAAAACAGACAGGAACTAAAACTACTGTTCCGTTAACGTGGTTGTAAGCGGAAAAAGGATCATGGACAAAATTGCCAAATTCCTTCCAGCTTCTGACACTTCCTCTAGGCTTGCTTGGAGAGACAGAAGCATTTTTTTTTCTTAAAGGAGATTGCTCTTTGAAAATGTCTAATGGGAAATCAATCAATCCAGATAGAAGGCAGACTTCGAATCATCTAGCAACCTTTTAATTGGGCACCAGAGAATACCACCTCGATGCTCCTTTCTTCGCTTTAGAGGCTGCTCTAGTGACCCTTTTCTTCAATGTCAAATCCAAGTCACAGCCCTGATCACCTCTGCTCTAGTGACTCCTGACTTTAAATTCCTACAGCACCAAGGTCTTTTGAGGTCTCCTGCTACATGTCCCTCCAATGTGAGTGGAGGCCTCCTCCACGGCTAAAGGTGTAGTCTGAGCCGCCATCCCCTCTTACTCTCTGATGGAAGCCCTGCTTCCTCCTCTCCTCCTTCACTACGCCACAGCCAGAATGACCTTTGCACACGTGAGGCAGGTCATGACCTGTGTGGACCCCTCTGCTCACTTTCTCTCACAGTAAAAAGAAAGTCCACACACTTTACCATGGCCCGCGAAGCCCTCTGTGACTCGGCTCCTTCCAGGTGAATGTGAGGGGCTGTGGAGCCACAGAAGACGGGTAAGGAGCTCTGCCTGGGTTTGTGGACGGAGCTTGGGGGGCTAAGGAGAGGTGATTTTTAGGTTGAAGCTCAAAAAATGAAAAGGCAAGGTCCCTAAAAACAGCGCAGAAGAAAGCACTCCCCCATGGTCCAAAGCACTCCAACACAGTCCAAGACCTGTGGGTGGGCAGGCGTCTTCCTCGGGTCTCTCTGTGGGAGGTGCAGACAGACCCAGCACCTACAGGCAGTATAGAACCCCTGCCACTGACAATGGGCTTACATCAAAAAAGCGAAAAAGCACATTCTTTCTCTCGCGCTAGTAGGTCACACTCCAGAAGACACACGACATGGACACGGATCAACACAATCATGCATCCGCTAATATTTCAGATGTTTTCATCCTCTTCCCCTTTATTTTTCTCCAAAATACCAGGGAGCAACATACAAAACAAAGCCGAAAATAGTAGCCCCTTCAGTACCTGGTATACTGAGACAAGGTGGAGCCACGGGCTTGTGAATACGCAAGCAGCCTCATCTTTTAAGAGGAAAAGTGGCTAAATGCTTCAGGTGGTTAATGTAAGGGGTAGCCATTCTAATTTTAATTAATTCCTCCTCTTCTTAAAAAATTATCAGAGATTGCCATATAACTTCACATATGGCATATCTTAAATTATTCTGACTTAATGGAATAGCAGAATGTGAAATCACTGCTTCGTAGAAACTGTTTTTATGATAGCACAGTACATAGTATTCCAGAAAACTCACTTGCTTTTTGTAGGCAAATCAACCTGCATATGTACTTTCTCTCGACATTCTCAGTGCCGAAAACAAAACAAATACAACTACCAACTAAACATCAGCAACGAAAGGTGGGAGATTTTACAGCCTGCATTAAACTCTAAGACACAGCCTAAGACCAAAGGCAGATATGTTTTTCCCCCACAATCACTGTTTGCCATTTTACTGCTGTAGCTGGTGATTTTAAAAAACACTTCAGTGCTTTAATTAATTTGTTGAAGGTACCAGGTGCCTGGCACTGTTACAGTAGAAGGGACTTCTTTCAGAAATCTAAAGGAAATAATGAAACAGATCTCCAGCTCAGTGAATTAGAGCTAATTGTAATCTCTGGTACAGAGAGTCACCTGTGGGCTCATGGACGTTAGCAGGTGCTCACACCGTCATGTATTTTTGGCTGTTAGATTTATATCTGGGTGGGATAGCTCCTAAGAACTACCACCTTTAATAATACTAATATCATCATCATCATGTTAGAAATTATATTCAATGGTAAATGAACAATATAAAAGGATTCAGTGAAATTCTATCCTTGGCACTTACTTTGCGGCTGGTGTCACTATTATTATGTTGCTTTGACTCACCTATTCAAAACTCTGGTGTTCTACTGAACAGCAGTGCAAAAAGCTCACCTTTTCTGGGGCCGGCAAAGAACTGGTGTTCTGAGCCAAGACAGAGGCTCCCTTGACAACACCAACTTTTGGGATCAACACACCAAGTGGAAGTTTAGCCGCTTCATGACACCAAACTACCTTATGAAACCAATCCTGGTTCAGGACCAGCGGCACTCAATCACTGTCAGAGCACAGATCAAGGCTCCAGCACCAGTGCTAAGACTTTAGGAAGGAAAAGCTGAGAAACAAGGTTGGTTGTAGAGTTCTCTATTGATTTTAGTTGAAAAGGGTCCAGCCATTCTCTAAATATATCCCACATGACTTTGCCTAGGACTAATAATCATTGTACTCTCAGTGGCCGTCTTTTGTTTTCACTAGAAACAGTATTCTTTCTCGTGCTGTCGATCTTGGTTACGACTTCTATAGCTGATTCCCCGATGAACTGTCTGTCACCTCCTTTCCTGTCCAATCATATGTCAGATCGTCCCCAGTGCGGTGCATAAAGCTTGCAGCTCAGGCTCGCTGCCTCCTTGGGGACAGAGAAGTTATGTTGAACGAAGATCACTGACACAGCCAGCTTCATCTGTTTCAGAACAGGTGTTTGCTTCTCATTTTTCTCTCAAGAGCCAATACAGAGTGAAGTTAAAATGTGCATCTCCTTAGGAATTATCAGGCTCGTGGGATAATTAGATGGCAAACTTCTGGCGGGTGGTGGTCACAGGCAGCTCACAGAGCACATAGTGGGCCACGGATAGGAAGTGTTGGCGCAGTAGTGACCCACTCCTGACCTCTTCCCCGTCGTGTTTCTCAGGAAGAGCTGCCGTGCAGGCTTCAAAGGAGGGACATGTCATGTTCACCCATGACATTGTGAGATGTTGGAGTGTTTTATTACCACCCTCTTCCCTGCTCCTTGCAGTATTTCTATTGCTTCTGGGGTGCTCTAAGGTTGAAAGCAGCAATGTCACTGATCTCACTGTGCAGGCAGCCAGAATCTACTTAGACTCTTTCCAAAGAAGCAAAGCTCTGGTCTCCTACAAT
The DNA here is from genome assembly GCF_048565385.1 of Saimiri boliviensis. NCBI lineage: Eukaryota > Metazoa > Chordata > Mammalia > Primates > Cebidae > Saimiri > Saimiri boliviensis. The sequence goes on from NC_133464.1 coordinate 79,489,222, forward strand.
GTCTTTCTGATTTCCACACTTGTGAACTAGGAAATGGATATTAGTGAACAGAGGCCTTCAATGCAGGGCTTATCAATGGTTTCAGAATCTTTAAATGAAGGGAAAACAGTAGGATCGCCAGTTTTTTACTGACTGGCTCTACTACACTTCCCAATTGTTTATGAGTCTTATCTCCAATGTGTACTTCCTTTTCTGTATGAAACATACAAGCAGAAATACCTAGATTAGTGTTTTCTCCTGACCTACACACAAAGCTGACTTTACATGCATGTTTCATCTCATGTGGTTTTTGGTGACCAAAACATCTGACACCTTTTATTGAGCACTTACTCTGTGAATAAGACTGTGCAAAGCACAGTGGGAAATGAAAAGAAATAAAGCCCAGCCCTTGTCCTCAGGCAATCCATTGTCCCATAGGGGCCAGGCCAAGCTGGGCTCTTGGTCTTCTGGCTGCCTTGCCCAGGGCTCTTACCACTTAAGCACATTGCTGAGGTACTCTACAACATCTCTGACTCATCTCTCTGGTTTAGGGGCATATTCTAAATCTAGAACACTGTCCTGCCATCTAAATCTTACCCCAATCATAATTTCTTTGGCTACATAACTGTTAGGGTAGGTTAGAATCCATGCTGAATCTCAGGGGCTCCTGGCAACTGTGAGGCCTCTAGGGAGAAGCTGGTGACCTTACACAGCACAAAGGTGAATGCGAACAGTTTGCGTGCAAAGGCTAAGCATTGCGTGCAAAGGCTGAGCACTGGAGAGGACACGGCCCTTGAAAATGGAAAGAAAATATTAAAAATTCATCGGCAGCCATCCAGTCCCTATCCAGAGGATTGTAATGGATGGAGAAGCTTGGTTTAATTTTAAAGCTGGAAAGCTTAACTGACATAATAACAGATAGTGCGGCATGGGATCCTGCATATTTATAACATCAGAGATGGCCCGTGACCTTCACACCATAAACAAGAAGGCAAATAATTATAGGACCAAACTTTGATAGCTTCCCACTTGGAGACAAAGCACTTCATGGGTCTGGTCAGCTGCGTTACAGGATAGCAGGACACCCTAGGGAGTACATGTGCTGAGTTCTTCATGGACTTGGACAGGCTTTATTTTTATTAAACCAATCAAAATTTATTTCAGACATTTTCCTACTTAGTACTAGCAACGGCTTGCCTGGGGTGGGCTGGTGGTGGGGAGAGGCTGAGCTAATGATGTGGGGGTGGAGATTTCCTTCTAGCCGGTCCTAAGTACAGGTGGGGGCAGGAATTACAAATTTGGGCAGCACCAGGCCATTCCATGAGTACGCCCCGTAGAAAGAAGGGGTTTATATTTTCCATCCCAAGGCAGGATTCTTTTGTATTCTGATGTAAAGAAGAACAGAAAAAACAGGAAGCTACAGAGTTTCCAGATCCAACAATAAACACTTTATTCATGTAACCCACTCGCTAGACAAGATAAAACATGGCATACAGTATGTTCATCTTTAGGAAACTTAGTGTTATTTACAAGAAGTACAGGTGCTATTCGTCAAGGTAAATCTGAATCCCTTTTTTCTCCAAGGGTGAAAAATAGTGGCTTAATAGTGTTACAGCAGTTGCCAAATTTTTACATTCAAATATAGCTACTTCTGGCCAAGATGAAGTAAGTGGGATCACACTTACCCTTTCACCTGAAATTAGCAAAAAAAAAAAGAAAAGAAAAAGAAAAAGAAAAAAAATACCCCAAATATACAAGACAATGTTTTTCAAGACATTAAACTTCAGGCAATGAAGCACAGCGAGCCCTGAGAGTCAGAAAACAAAGTGAGCCTATAGTTGCTTAAGCTCATTGACCCAGTGACTTTTCGAGCTGTGGTGCAGGGAATCAGGGGACTCAGGTGGAGCCTGGAGGTTTCCCTGAGTTGAGAAAGTGGATCTGGAGACTCAGAGAGGTCAGGAGTTAGAGCGTACAAGGTAGGGTACCAGAGAGGGTTGAGCTCCACCGAGAGAATTCTGAAGATCTAAGGAGCGACCTTTAATTTTTAGCCAAGTTCTGATCAGTGCATGCCTGCCTGTGGAGAGAGTCTTAGGCTGGGGACAGAACCCTGTGAGGGACTAGTGGGATAATACTTAGAGTCATGAAACACCTCATAATTCACGGGGTATCAGGTAGAGCACTCAAAAGGGTTTTGCTCAGTACTGTAGAAAAACTAGCCTGGAAGAACTGCCGATCAGTACATGCGTAATAAGGCTAAAAAGCAAAATCCAGAATGATCAGACTCTTTCTGACTACATAACCTTACTCCAGCAAAAAGTTCAAGAATACTACGAAGGCTAGACATGGTGGCTCATGCCTGTAATCCCAGCACTTTGGGAGGTTGAGACAGGTGGATTACTTGAGCCCAGTAGTTAAGAGATCTGTCTGGGCAACATAGCAAAAGCCCACCTCTATAAAAAAAATACAAAATGTAGCTGTGTGCAGTGGTGTGCACCTGTAATCCAAGCACCTTGGGAGGCTGAGGCAGGAGGACTGCTTGAGTCCAGGGGTTTGAGATCAGCCTGGGCTATACAGTAAGACCCTGTCTCTTAAAAAAAAAAATAGCCAAGTGTGGTAGTGCGTACCTGTAGTCCTATTTACTTGGGATACTGAGGTGGGAGGATCATTTCAGCCAGGAAAGTTGAGGCTAAAGTGAGCCATTATCTTGCCACTGCAGTGATAAGCAACAGAGTGAGACCATGTCTCAAAAAAAAAAATAACATGGCAATAAATATATATCCAATACTCAAAAAAAATTCACAATGCCTGCCATCTAAAAAAAAAAAAATTCTCTGGCATGCAAACAAGCAGGGTTGTACACCCATAATGAGAAGATGCAGTCAACTGAAATTGACCAATAAACGACACAGATGATAGAATAACTAGACAGGGACAGTTAAACAGTTATAATAACTATATTTCACATGTTTAAGAAGCTAGAGAAATAACTTAACATGTCAAGTAAGACAAGAAAGGCAGAGATTTCAGATTGGATAAAAATGTAAGATCTAATTATATGTGGCCTACAAGAAACCTTCATAAAAATAAACAGACAAATAGATGAAAAGGTTAGTGTGGAAAGAGTATACCTTGCTGAAACTAAGAGAAAGCTACAGTGGCTCTATTAACAATGAACAAAGTAGATTTTAAGGAAAGGAATATTACCAGGGATAAAGAAGTTCAGTTCATAATGATAAAGTGGCTGACTCATCGAAATGATAAACTAAAACTTTATATACCTTATAGAGCTTCAGAATAAATGGAGGAAATGCTGAGAAATTTGACAAAGGAAACAGACAAGTCTACAGTTATAGTCTGAGATTTGAAGACCTCTCTCAGCTACTAATAGAACATGCCGACAGAAAATCAGTGAGGGTGTAGAATACTTGACAGTGCTATCAACCAACTTGACTTATGACATTTGTAGAACACTCCACATAGAAACAGCAGAGCAGACACTGGTTTTAAGTGTGCATGAAATGTTTACCAAGATAGACTTTGTTGTGCGTCATAAACCAACTCTCAATAAATTTAAACGGATTCAAGTCATCTGTGACATAATAAGAAATATATATTTAATCTCTGCCCCCAATTTCTGACACAGAGCTCCTAAAGCCTTTCTAATTTCCTGAATGATATGGGTGCTAGAAGAATCTTTTGTTTTAATATTTGGTTTTGATCCCAGTTCCTGCCATGGAGCTCCTAAATCCCTTGGAATTTTCTGGGTAACAGAAGCATCATTTGCTCTAGTGAAAGACTCTCTTGGTGGCTCCTGGGTAGTTTTGGGATAGGGGCTGGTCACCAGAAAGACCAAGCCATGATTAGAAGCTTGGAACTTTCAGCTCCCTCTCTCCCCTTCCTCTGGGAGAAAGAAGAGGGGCTGGAGACTGAGTTAATAAATCAGCCATGCCTAGGTGATGAAGCCTTATAAAAATTCCTCAAGCATACAATTCTGAGGGCTTCTGGGTTGGTGAATGCATCCAGTTGTCAAGAGGGCACCACTCTCTGCTGTGAGGAGCAGTCCCTCTCTGTGGGGACACAAGCTCCTGCACTTGGGATACGTCTGGGCCTGACTCTATGCACCTCTTCATCTAACGGTTCATCTGTATCCTTTATCATATCTTTTATAATAAACTGGTAAATGTAAGTAATATGTTCCCCTGAGTTCTGTGAGCTGTTAGAACAAATTATTCAACTTAAGGAGAAGATTGTGAGAACCTCCAAATTGTAGCCAAGTCAGAAAGAAGTGTGGGTAACATACACACCTACTACTTGTAGTTGGCATCTAAAGTGAGAGGCAGTCTTGTGAGACTGAGCCCTTAACCTGTGTGGTCTGTGTTAACTCCAGGTAATTGGCATTATACTTGAATCAAATTGTAGGACGCTCAGTTAGTGTCCACAGAGAAGTGGAGAGGTGCTTGAGGTGGAAATCCCACATGTGGTGTTAGAGGTGTTGTGAGGAGAGGAATAAGTTTTCTTTTTTAATCATTCAAAGTGTGTTCTAAAACAACATGAGAATTACAAATTAGAGATCAATAACAGAAGGATCCCTGAGAGGTCCCCAAATATGTGTAAACAATACACTTCCAAATAATCATGGATAAAAGAAGAAATTGTTCGGGCGCGGTGGCTCACGTCTGTAACCTCAGCACTTTGGAAAGCCAAGACAGTCAGATCATGAGGTCAGGAGTTCGAGACCAGTCTGGCCAGTATGGTGAAACCCTGTCTCTACTAAAAATACAAAAATCAGCTGGCATGGTGGCACACACCTGTATTCCTAGCTTCTCAGGAGGCTGAGGCAGAAAAATCACTTGAACCCGGAAGATGGAGTTTGCAGTGAGCCGAGATAACACCACTGTACTCCAATTTGGGCAACAGAGCAAAACTCCATCTCAAAAAAAAAAAAAAAGAAAAAGAAAAAGAAAATAAAAAGGGGACATTTTAAAATATTTTGAACCCCATGAAGGTGAAAACCCAATGTGGACTATAACTAAAGCAACACATACAGAGAAGTTTACTGTACTGAACACACACATAATTAAAGAAAGACCTCCAACTAATGACATCAGCTAATTAAACCCAGTATAAGCAGAAGAAAAGTAATAATCAGAATAGAAATCATAAAGTGAGGGAAAATGGCAGACAGGAGGCAGAGCTAACTTGCAGCTCCTGCTCAGATGGACAGAGCAGCTTGTGGAGACACACTGTGAACATTTGCTCCAAGAACTACTGAGGAACACACCAGGAAAGCTGAGAGAATCCATAGACCCTTTGAAAGAGGTGGCTTGTTGCTGCAGGCTCCATGACACAGCTGAGAAACTACAAGTGTCCAAAGTGTGAAAGGGGGGATGTCCGCTGATACACATATCTTTACTGGCAAACCTGAAGAACCAGATCATGGAAGAAGGATTTGACCTTCTTGGGAGCTAAGACAAATTTAGAGAGCTAAGCGAAATATTGGGGTAGAGGAAGCGGTGGGAAGAGTCCTGTGGGCCCTCTCAGACCCCAGGGAAGCCATTTCTGACTTTGTCTCTCAGGGGTTCTTAGGGAGGGCTGCCAGCAGAATTGGGGAATAATCACAGGGAGAAGGAAACTTCCAGTTGAACTTTGAAATAAAACCAAATACCTACAGCCAACTGATCTTCAATGATGCAAACAAAAACATACAGTGGAGAAAGGACGCTCTGTTAAACAAATGGTGCTGGGGTAACTGGCAAGTCACATGCAGAAGAATGAAACTGGATTCTCCTCTCTCACCTTATATAAAAATCAACTCAATATGAATCAAAGACTTAAATCTAAGACTTGAAATCTCAAAAATTCTAGAAGATAACATCAGAAAAACCCTTCTAGACATTGAATTAGACAAGGATCTTATGACCACAAACTCAAAAGCAAATGCAATAAAAACAGAAATAGCTGGGACTTAATTAAACTAAAAAGCTCTGCACTTAATTAAAAGCTTAATTAAACTAAAAAGTAAAAGCAATAATCAGCAGAGTAAACAGCCCACAGAGTGGGAGAAAATCTTGGCAACCTGTGCATCTGACAAAGGACTAATATCCAGAATCTACGAGGAACTCAAATCAGCAAGAAAAAAAAATAACCCAAATAATCCCATGAAAACGTGGGCTAAAGACATGAATAGACAATTCTCAGTTCTTAAATATACAAGTAGCCAACAAACATAAAAAAAAATGCTCATCATCACGAATTATCAGGGAGATGCAAACCAAAACCACAATGCAATATCACCTTACTCCCACAAGAATGGCCATGATCAAACAATAAAAAAATAATAGATGTTGGTGTGGATATGTTGAAAAGGGAACACTTGTATACTGCTGGTGGGAGTGTAAACTAGTGTAAACTACTATGGAAAACAGTGTGACAACTCTAAAGAACGAAAAGTAGAACTACGCTTTGATCCAGCAATTGCACTACCAGGTATCTATCCAGAGGAAAAGAAGTCATTATACAAAAAAGACAATTGCACATGCACCTTTATAGCAACAGAATTCGCAACGGCAAACATATGGAATCAGCCCAAATACCCATCAATTAACAAGCGGATAAAGAAAATGTGGTACAAACGTACTATGGAATACTAATCAGCCTTAAAAAGGAATGAAATAATTACATTTCCAGCAACCTAGATGAAGTTAAATACCATTATTCTAAGTGAAGTAACTCAGAAATGGAAAACTAAAACATCGTATGTTCTCACTCATAAGTGGGAGCTAAGCTATGAGTATACAAGGCATAAGAACAATACAGTGGACTTTGCGGACTTGGGGGAATGGGTAGGAGGTGAGTGAGGGAGAAAAGACTACACACTGGGGGCAGTGTACATTGTCTGGGTAATGGGTACACTAAAGCCTCAGAAATCACCCATTAAGGAACTTATACCTGTAACCAAACATGATCTTTTCCTCAAAAACTACTGAAATAATTTAAATAAAGGTGAAAAGAGAGAAATGACATTAGTGTTAAGAGATAAATGACATTAGTGTTGAAAGACAATCTATTCATGGATGTAGGAATTCTGGAAATTACAGGAAATCCACATAAAATCAACATCGCCAGCGCTAAAACAAAACCTGATGACTATTTTCTTAAGAGCAAAATTGCAAAAAGTGACATTAAAGTCCATCCTAGAAGAATGAAACACACATCGCCTTTACTGATACGAGTAAATGATTTGTTTTTTCTTGAAAGAGTGTCCAAATGTATTGCGTTCATTTTCACACTGATCACAGGGAGCACTCTTCTGTTAACAGGTAGCTGCAGTTGTCAGGACCTGGCAGAAATTCTGTCTTCTACCTTTAAAAGTCAGGCACAAATTACGGGCAGCTACTAGGCCCCTCTGTCCCGAGCCAAGTGACTGGGACCATCAGTGGGAGGGACGGAGGCTTGAGCTTCCCTGGTCCCCCAGATCGTCTGGTTGCTGCCTTCCCCCTTTGCAGCTGCACCCCTTGATCTCCCAGAGTCTGCGAGGCGCCAGCCTGACCCGTGCAGGATTCTGTGGCCAGCAGGTGCCAGCGCGTGATGCTTTGGGCGCTTTCTGACGTCCTGAGGCCAACGGTCACGGTCACCAAGTTCTGCACACTTGGCACCGGCCGCAGACTTCGGAAACTTGTGGAAGCCGAATTTCTAAGGAAAGGTGCCGACCGCTACACTGCTGTCATGGGCAGCTATCTGAGCAGGTTCCTGGGCTGGCCCCGGGCCAGGCAGCCGCGCCGAGCCCAGAAGCCCCGGGCCCTGCGCTCCAGACCCGTCCGGCGCTCCCAGGTCCAGAACCCCTGCAAAGTCGTCCATGTCCACAGGCCGCGCTGGGTCAGCACCCGGCCCCTCCCCAAGGCTCCTCCAAGCTGGGACCATGCCCGCATCTGTGGGTACTATTCCAAGAGGCCATCGCTCCAGAGCTTCATTGGGCCGGGCTGTAAGGATATTCGCCTGGTCTACGTGAAGTGGCGGCCTTGGCATGCCCAGCACCCGTGGCCCGTCCGCAGCCTGGTGACCGTGAAAATCGCCCTGCCGGAGCACAGAGGGGAGCCTCGACAAGCCTCGCCTGCCCCGGAGCCCCCAGATCCCTGTGCCAGGGAGACCGTGCTCAAGGCCCTCAGCCAGTGCAGCAAGGGAAAAAGGAAATTCACCGAGCCACTCTGGATGGAGGCCCCGGATGCCAAGCGGAGGAAGCAGAGCCTGGAACCCAGGCCATCTGCCTTCAAGCCCGTCAGGAGACATGGAGAGGTCCCCGCCTTTGTGCCCAGGCCTGGGCCGCTGAGAAGCCTCCGCTCTCCCGCAGCAGTGTGTTCGGGGAGATACGGCCTTTTCTCAGCCCGCCGCCCGCCCTACCGCAGGAAGTACGTCGTCCAGAGCCCAGTCGCAGCGGCCCCCGCGGGAGCTCTAGCAGCAGGTGCAGCAATGTCTCCGTGTCTCGGACCTTCCTACCCCCCAAGGAGAGCCGCCCCGGGGTGGGGACCATGCATCTCTGAGCACACCCAGACTGCAGCCCGGCTCAGAGTCAGGGGCCCTGCCCCTTTCTCCTGAACGTCCAGACTCCTTCACCCTACTGACCCCTGTTTCACCCCCACAGGAGCCACTGAGCCCACCAGGGCACTGCTCACCGCTTCAGCTGACCACTCTGCCAGCCCCAGCCCCGCCTCTCCTTAGCCTGCGGAGCCCCCACTTAAGAGACTTTGTTACTCTCAAAACCCTTCCCTTTTCCCTGCCCACCCACTTCTGCCTTCTTCCTGGAACAGGAGGCAGCCCTATCGTCCATTTTCAGTTTGTTTAGTAAATATTTGTTCTTCTTTTAACTAATAGTGTCTTTATTATTCATAAATAATAGAAATAAGCTGAATATCCTTAAGCAAGAAATAAAGAAAAATTCAAGCCACACCTCACACTATATACAAAAATTAACTCAAATGGATCACAGACTTAAATGTAAAAGCTACAAATGTATACCTTTTAGAAGAAGAAAAAATGTTTGTGACTTTGAATTAGGAAAATATTTTTTTAGATAATTCCACAATCTATAAAAGGAAAAAATTATGAATTGGACTTTGTTAAAATTAAGAACATAACCTCTTCAAAATGTACTGTTAGGAGAATGTGAAACAAGCCCCAGGCTGTAGGGGGAAACTGCATATCATGTAGCTCATAACAGAATTATAGAGGCCAGGTACGGTGGCCCATGCCTGTAATCCCAGCACTTTGGTAGGCCGAGGTGGGCAGATCACGAGGTCAAGAGATCCAGACCATCCCAGCCAACAAAGTAAAACCACATCTTTTCTAAAAATACAAAAAATTAGATGGGTGCAGTGGTGGGCGCCTGTAGTCCCAGCTACTCAGGAGGCTGAGGCAGGGGAATTGCTTGAATCCAGCAGGTGGAGGCTGCAGTGAACCGAGATTGTGCCACTGCACTCCAGCCTGGTAAAGAGCAAGGCTCTGTCTCAAAATAATAATAATAATAATAATAATAATAATAAAGAATTATTGGAAGAAAAGGTAGGGTAGCTCACAAGATGGCCAAATAACATCTCTGGTCTGCAGTCCCCAGTGTGATGAAAGCAGAAGGCAGGTGATTTCTGCATTTCCAACTGAGGTACCTGGCTCATCTCACTGGGACTGGCTAGACAGTGGGTTCTGCACACAGAGGGCAAGCCAAAGCAGGATGGGGTGTTGTCTCACCTGGGAAGCCCAAGACGTTGAGGAACTCCCTCCCCTAGCCAAGGGAAGCCTGGAAGGACCTTGCATGATGAACGGTGCATTTCAGCCTAGATACTAAACTTTCCCATGTTCTTTGCAACCCACAGACAAGGAGTTTCCCTCAGGTGCCTACACCACCAGGGCCCTGGGTTTCAGGCATAAAACTGGTTGGCTGTTTGGGCAGACACTGAGCTAGCTGCAGGAGTTTTTTGTTTTTGTTTTTTTTTTTTTTTCATACCCCTGTGGCACCTGGAACGCCAGCAAGACATTACCGTTAACTCCCCTAGAAAGGGGGCTGAAGCCAGGGAGCCAAGTGGTCTAGCTCAGTGGCTCCCACCCCCATGAAGCCCTGAAAGCTAAGATCCACTAGCTTGAAATTCTCGCTGCCACCACAGCAGTTTGAAGTTGACCTGGGATGCTCAAGCTTTGTGCAGGGAAGGGCGTCCACCATTACCGAGGCTTGAGTAGGTGGTTTTCTCCTCACAGTGTAAACAAAGCTGCTGAGAAGTTCATCTGGGTGGAGCCTACTGCAGCAACACAAAGCTGCTGTAGCCAAACTGCTTCTCTAGATTGCTCCTCTCTGGGCAGGGGATGCCTGAAAGAAAGGCAGCAGCCCCAGTCAGGGGATCATAGATAAAATTTCCACCTTCCTGGGATAAAGCAGCTGGGAAAGGGAGTGCTGTGGGCATAGTTTAAGCAGACTTAAAGGTTCCTGCCTGCCAGCTCTGAAAAGAGCACCCAGATCTCCCAGCACATTGCTCAAGCTATGCTAAGGGACGAACTGCCTCCTCAAGTGGGTCCCTGGCCCCCATGCCTACTGGGAGACACCTCCCAGCAGGGGTTGACAGACACCTTATACAGGGGAGCTCTGGCTGGTGCCCTCTGGGACAAAGCTTCCAAAGGGAGAAACAGGCAGCAATCCTTGCTGTTTTGCAGCCTCCGCTGCTGATACCCAGGCAAACAGGGTCTGGAGTGGACTTCCAGCAAACACCAGCACACCTGCAGCAGAAAAGCCTGACTGTTAGAAGGAAGACTAACAAACAGAAATGAATTGCATCAACATCAGCAACAAAAAAATTCACACAAAAACCCCATCTGAAGGTCACCAATATCAAAGACCAAAGGTAGATAAATCCACAAAGATGAGGAAAAACCAGCGCAAAAGGCTAAAATTTCCAAAAACCAGAAAGCCTCTTCTCCTCCAAAGAATCACAACTCCTTGCCAGCAAGGGAGCAAAACTGGACCGAGAAAGAGTTTGACAAATCGACAGAAGTACGCTTCAGAAGGTGGGTAATAACAAACTCCTCTGAGCTAAAGGAGCATGTTCTAACCCAATGCGATCAAGCTAAGAACCTTGAGAAAAGCTTACAGGAACTGCTAACTAGAATAACCATTTTAGAGAAGAACATAAATGACCTGATGGAGCTGAAAAACACAGGATGAGAACTTCGTGAAGCATATACAAGTATCAATAGTTAAATCAATCAAGTAGAAGAAAAGATATGAGAGATTGAAAATCAACTTAATGTAATAAAGTGTGAAGACAAGATTAGAGAAAAAAGAATAAAAAGGAACCAACAAAGCCTCCAAGAAATATGGGACTATGTGAAAAGACCAAACCTGTGTTTGATTGGTGTATCTGAAAATGACAGGTAGAATGGAACCAAATTGGAAAACACTCTGCAAGGTATTATCCAAGAGAACTTCCCCAACCTAGCAAGACAGGCAAACATTCAAATTTAGGAAATACAGAGAACACCACAAAGATACTCCTTGAGAAGAGCAACCTCAAGACACATAATCATCAGATTTACCAAGGTTGAAATGAAGGAAAAAATGTTAAGGGCAGCCAAAGAGAAAAGTCAAGTTACCCACAAAGGGAAGCCCATCAGACTAACAGTAGATTACTCTGCAGAAGCCCTAAAAGCCAGAAGAGAGTGGGGGCCAATATTCGACATTCTTTAAATAAAGAATTTTCAATCCAAAATTTCATATCCTGCCAAACTAAACTTCATAGGCAAAGAAGAAATAAAATCCTTTACAGACAAGCAAATGCTGAGGGATTTTGTCACCACCAGGCCTGTCTTACAAGAGCTCCTGAAAGAAGCACTAAATATGGAAAGGATAAACTGGTACCAGCCACTGCAAAAATACACCAAAATGTAAAGACCATTGACACCATGAAGAAACTGCATCAAGTAATGGGCAAAATAATCAGCTGGCATCATAATGAAAGGATTGAAATCACATATAACAATATTAATCTTAAATGTAAATGGGTTAAATGCCCCAATTAAAAGACACAGACTGGCAAACTGGATAAAGAGTTATGACCCATCAGTGCACTGTACTCAGGAGACCCATCTCACGTGCAAAGATGCACCAAAATAAAAGGATGGAGGTATATTTACCAAGAAAATGGAAAGGAAAAAAACCAAGGGTTGCAATCCTAGTCTCTGATAAAACAGACTTTAAACCAACAAAGATAAAAAAAGACAAAGAAGGACATTACATAACAGTAAAGGGATCAATGCAACAAGAAGAGCTAACTGTCCTAAATATATATGCACTCAATACAGGAGCACCCAGATTCATAAAGCAAGTTCTTAGAGACCTACAAAGAGATTTAGACTCCCACACAATAACAGTGGGAGACTTTAACACTCCACTGTTAATATTAGACAGATGAACAAGACAGAAAATTAACAAGAATATTCAGACTTGAACTCAGCTTTGGACCAAGTGGACCTAATAGACATCTACAGAACCCTCCACCCCAAATCGACAGACTATACATTCTTCTCAGCATCATATCACACTTATTCTAAAATTAATCACATAACTGGAATTAAAATACTCCTCAGCAAATGCAAAAGAATGGAAATAATAACAAACAGTCTCTCAGACCATAGTGCAATCAAATTAGAACTCAGGATTAAGAAACTCACTCAAGGCTAGGCATGGTGGCTCATGCTTGTAATCCCAGCACCTTGGGAGGCTGCGGCAGGTGGATCACCTGAGGTCAGGAGTTCGAGACCAGCTTTACCAACATGGAGAACCCTGACTCTACTAAAAATACCAAAAAGTAGCCAGGTGTGGTGGCACACACCTGTAATCCCAGCTACTTAGGAGGCTGAGGAAGGAGAATTGCTTGAACTCAGGAGGTGGAGGTTGCAATGAGCCAAGATCATGCCACTGCACTCCAGCCTAGGAGACAAGAGAAAAACTCTGTCTCAAAAAAAAAAAAAAAAAAAGAAAAAAATGAAATTCACTCAAAACCACACAACTACATGAAAGCTGAATAATCTGCTTCTGAATGAATATTGGGTTAATAATGAAATTAAGGCAGAAATAAATAAGTTCTTTGAAACCAATTAGAACAAAGATGCAGCATACCAGAATCTCTGGGACACAGCTATAGCAGTGTTTAGAGGAAAATTTATAGCACTAAATGCCCTCAGAAGAAGGTGGGAAAGATCTAAAATCGACATGCTAACATCACAGTTAAAAAAACTGAGAAGCAAGAGCAACAAATTCAAAAGCTAGCAGAAGACAAGAGAATACTAAGATCAGAGCAGAACTGAAGGAGACAGAGACATGAAAAACCCTTCAAAAAAAAATCAATGAATCCAGGAGCTGGTTTGTTAAAAAGATTAACAAAGTAGATAGATTGCTACCCAGACTAATATAAATAAAAAAAAAAGAGAGAGAGACCAGAATCAAATAGACACAATAAAATGATAAAGGAGATATCACCACTGACACTATGGAAATACAAACTACCATCAGAGAATACTATAAACATCTCTATGCAAATCAACTAGAAAATCTAGAAAAAATAGATAAATTCCTGGACATACACACCCACCCAAGACTAAACCAGGAAGAAGTCAATTCCCTGAAAAGATCAATAACAAGTTCTGAAATTGAGGTAGTAATTAACAGCCTACCAACCAAAAAAAGACCAGGACTGAGTGGATTCACATCCAAATACTACGAGAGGTACAAAGAGGAGCTGGTAACATTTCTTCTGAAACTATTCCAAACAATGCAAAAAGAGGGACTCTTCTGTAACACATTTTATGAGACCAGCATCATCCTGATACCAAAACCTGGAAGAGACACATCAAAAAAATAAAGGTTCAGGCCAATAACCATGATGAATATCAATGTAAAATCCTCAATGAAATACTGGCTAATTGAATTCAGCAGCACATCCAAAAGCTTATCCAGCCTAGGAGACAAGAGAAAAACTCCATCTCAAAAAAAAAAAAAAAAAAAAAAAAAAAGAAAAAAGAAAAAAATGAAACTCACTCAAAACCACGATCAAGTTGGCTTCATCCCTGGGATGCAAGGCTGGTTCAACATATGCAAATCAATCAATGTAATCCATCACATAAACAGAACCAATGACAAAACCTACATGATTATCTCAATAGATGCAGAAAAGGTCTTTGATAAAATTCAACACGCCTTCATGCTAAAAACCCTGAATAAACTAGGTATTGATTGAACATTTCTTAAAATAGTAAGAGCTATTTATGACAAACCCACAGCCAATCTCATAGTGAATGAGCAAAAGCTGGAAGCACTCCCTTTGAAAACTGGCAAAAGGCAAGGATGTCCTCTCTCACCATCCTATTCAACACAGCATTGGAAATTCTGGCCAGGGCAACCAGGCAAGACAAAGAAATAAAGGGTATTCGAATAGGAAGAGAGGAAGTCAAATTGTCTCTGTTTGCAGATGACATGATTGTATATTTAGAAAACCCATCATCTCAGCCCAAAATCTCCTTAAGCTGATAAGCAACTTCGGCAAAGTCTCAGAATACAAAATCAATGTGCAAAAATCACAAGCATTCCTTTACACCAATAATAGACAAACAGAGCCAAATCGTGAGTGAACTCCCATTCACAATTGCTACAAAGAGAATAAAATACCTAGGAATACAACTTACAAGGGATGTGAAAGACCTCTTCAAGGAGAACTACAAATCACTGCTCAAGGAAATAAGAGAGGACACAAACAAATGGAAAAACATTCCAAGCTCATGATTAGGAAGAATCAATATCGTGAAAATGGCCATACTGCCCAAAGTAATTTATAGATTCAATGCTATTCCCATCAACCTACCACTGACTTTCTTCACAGAATCAGAAAAAAGTACTTTAAATTTCATATGGAACCAAAAAAGAGCCCATATAGCCAAGACAATTCTAGGCAAAAAGAACAAAGCTGGAGGCATCATGATGTCTGACTTCAAATTATAGCACAAGGCTACAATAACCAAAACCGTGTGGTACTGGAACCAAAACAGATATATAGACCAATGGAACAGAACAGAGGCCTCATAAATAACACCACACATCTACAATCATCTGATTTTTGACAAACCTGATAAAAACAAGCAATGGGAAAAGGATTCCCTGTTTAATAAATGGTGTTGGGAAAACTGGCTAGCCATATGCAGAAAACTGAAACTGGACCCCTTCCTTAGACCCTATGCAAAAATTAACTCAAGACAGATTAAAGATTTAAATGCAAAACCCCAAACCATAAAAACTCTAGAAGAAATCTTAAGCAATACCATTCAGAACATAGGCATGGGCAAAGACTTCACAATTAAAATACCAAAAACAATGGCGGCAAAAGCCAAAATTGACAAATGGGATCTAATGAAATGAAAGAGCTTCTGCACAGCAAAAGAAACTATCATCAGAGTCAACAGGCAGACTTCAGAATGAAAGACAATTTTTGCAATCTATCCATCTGACAAAGGGCTAATATCTAGAATCTACAGGAACTTAAATTTACAAGAAAAAAATGAACAGCTCCATCAAAAAGTAGGCAAAGGATATGAACAGACATTTCCCAAAAGAAGACATTTATGCAGCCAGCAAACATGAAAGAAAGCTCATCATTACTGGTCATTAGAGAAATGCAAATCAAAGCCACAATGAGATACCATCTCACACCAGTTAGAATGGCGATCATTAAAAAATCTGGAGACAACAGATGCTGGAAAGGATGTGGAGAAAAAGGAACATTTTTACACTGTTGGTGGGAGTGTAAATTAGTTCAACCATTGTGGAAGACAGTGTAACGATTCCTCCAGGATCTAGAACCAGAAATACCATTTGACCCAGCAACCCCATTTCTGGGTATATACCCAAAGGATTATAAATCTTTCTACTATAAAGACACATGGGCGCATATGTTTACTGCAGCACTGTTCACAATAGTAAAAACTTGGAACCAACCCAAATGCCTATCAGTGTTAGACTGGATAAAGAAAATGTGGCTTTATTCCATATGTGCAAAGTATGCAGCCATAAAAAAGGATGAGTTCACGTCCCTTGCAGGGACATGGATAAAGCTGGAAACCATCATTCTCAGCAAACTTACATAGGAACAGAAAACCAAACACTGCATGTTCTCAGTCATAAGTGGGAGTTTAGCAATGAGAACACATGGACACAGGGAGGGGAATGTTGCACACTTAGTCCTGTCAGGGAGTGGGGGGCTATAGGAGGGATACTATTAGAAGAAATACCTAATGTGGGTGATGGGTTCATGGGCACAGCAAATCACCATGGCATGTGTATACCTATGTAACAAACCTGCACGTTCTGCATATGCATCCCAGAACTTAAAGTATAATAAAATAACAGGTATATTAAAATATAATAACAGTCAGAAATCTATAATTATCTACCACTTACAAATATAATAAGCCGTGTGAAACATAAAATAATAGTTCTTAATTGTGAGGACTATGACCTTCTTTTTCTCTTGCCCAAATTCTTACCTAAGGGACCTGATAGGGGGTGTCATGCCTTACAAACCTTAAAATCTCATCAGACAGGTTTTATGAGCCCTATATAATGCAGCTTACTTTCCAACCTTACTCCGGTGTACTGCATAGCATAACACATAGCAGATGCTGAAGGAAGTAAAAAAGATTTTATCCCAGAATATATTTATTTAACGTATTTTGAAATGGCTGCCACGGGATCATCAGACTAAAATGACCTTGCAAAGCTGTCTTTTGTGGAAAAAAATTGCATCAGATTAATGTTCCACTAAGGTAGCCAGACCTTGCCCTTTCTAGGCTTTCTCAGATCTGAAGAAGTTAACTGGGAGCCTGATATCTTTGAAGTCTGGAAAGAGACATTTTTCATCTATTCTCTCTGAGGGCTGCCACCTATGAGGTTTATTTACACACTAAGAACCTTGGTCTCCACAACTCCCTTATCTTAACTTAAACATTCCTTTCTATTGATTTCAAATTTTAGACATTAGCTTAACTCTCCCAACCGTCAACTAAAGAATCCCTAAAACCCACCTACGATCTCCCCTGCCCTCTGCTTTGAGATGTCTGGCCTTTTCAAGGCCAAACCAATGTACACCTTCCTGATATTAATTTATGATTTTCCCTGCAATTCCCACCTCCCTGAAATGTATAAAATCAAGCTGAAATCTGGCTGCCTTAGGCACACTTTATCAGGACTTCTTGAGACTGTGTGACCTGGGCCATGGTTTTTCATATTGGCCAAAATGCACCTCTTTAAACATATTTTGGCAGAATTTGGAATTTTCTATTATCAAATGTATTTTCATATGTGGAAAATTAACACTATTTTTGTAAATTAATAAAATTTATAGTAATTAAAAACATAAAAAAGAATTACATCTAGAATATAAAACTCTCAAAATTCAAAAATAAGAAAATAACCCAATTTAAAAAATGGAAAAATATTTGGATAGATATTTTACCAAGGAACATGTACAGCTGTCAAACACATAGAAAAATACTCAACATTATAACATTAGTTATCAGGAAAAGGCAAACTAAAACCACTATGAGGTACCATAACACACTAGACTGTCTATTAAAAAAGACTGATTATGTCTAGAGTTGGCAAGAATGTGGAGAAACTGGAACTGTCATGTACTACTGTTGAGAATGTAAAATGGTACAACCACTTTGGAAAACAGTTTGGCACATTTTTAAGAAGTTAAACATATAGGTACCATATGACCCAGCTACTTCATTCCTAGATATTTGCCCAAAAGAAATGGAAGCAGATATTCATACCAAGATTTGTACAAATATTGTATATTTGTACAAAGATTTGGCTTTACATATTATACCCAAATTCTGGAGCAGGGGAAGCCCCAATTTCCATCAACAAATCAATAAATAGTGATACTTACGTAGAATTCTATGCACCAGTAAAATGGAATTGGTTATTGCCAGATGGATGAATCTAAATTACGTTGAGAGAAGCCAGTAAAACCAGTATACACATTAAATGATTCCATCTATATAAAACTTTAGAAAATACCAACCAATCTCTAATGGCAAACAGATCAGAGGTTGTCTGGGGACTGGGGTCGGGGTATAGAATGGTGGACAGGTGGGATGACAAAGGAGTCCCAGGAAACTTTGAAGGTTGGTGGACATGTGTGTTATCCTGCATGAAGTGATGGTTCCACAGCTGTGTACACACGACAAAACTTACTAAGTTCTATACCAGGTGTCCCCAAACTACGGCCCGTGGGCTGCATGCGGCCCCCTGAGGCCATTTATCCAGCCCCACCGCCGCACTTCAGGAAGGGGCACCTCTTTCACTGGTGGTCAGTGAGAGGAGCACAGTATGTGGCGGCCCTCCAACGGTCTGAGGGACAGTGAACTGGCCCCCTGTGTAAAAAGTGTGGGGGCGCCTGTTCTATACGTTAAACATAGGGTAGTTTAATATTTGTTCATTGTTCCACAATAGAGATGTTTCCCAATTATAGTGCCACAAACTTTCTTCAGTTTAGTTTTTTTTTTGGTATAAATATTAATATTTCCATTCTTACACATTTTGAATTTTTTTATATTTTAGGAGTATACTTTGGAAACAATCTAAAGCTAGATTTTACAGCATATAAAATGCACTTAAAACATATTTTTTGACTGTTTAATAAGTAAATGCTGTCTTGTAATCTATTTCTTAAAAAACTATTTTATTTTATTTTATTTTTTTGAGATGGAGTCTCACTCTGTCACTCAGGCTGCACTGTTGTGACACCATCTTGGCTCATTGCAACCTCTGCCTCCTGGTTTCAAGTGATTCACCTGCCTCAGCCTCCCAAGCAGCTGGGGTTATAGGCACGCAACACCACGCCCAGCTAATTTTTGTATTTTTAGTAGAGACAGGGTTTCACCATGTTGGCCAGGCTGATCTCAAACGCCTGACCTCAGGTGATCCAACCACCTCAGCCTCTCAAAGTGCTGGGATTACAGGTGTGAGGCAGTGCGCCCGGCTCTGGTAATCTAAATATTTGATTTAGTTTAGAGAGCTTAGTTCACATATAGTCATTATGACATATTTCAGTTCATTTCTAATATCTTACTGTAAGCTTTCAATTTCTCCCATCTCCCTCCTGGCCTTCTTTCTTTTCCTCTTGTTTTCTTCCTTTGTATTGATTCAACTTTTTTAAATCCCTCATTCCAACATTCTCCCCTCTACTGGTTCAGAATAACGTATGTATTTTATTGGCTATCTTAGAAATTTTAACAAATATGTTAACATCGTTAAGTCTAAAATTACATATTGTTTTTACCCTTTCTCTATGATGTAAGGACCTTATTTATGGTGGCATCTTTCCTTTTGTGTATAATGATTTCACATTTATTTCGATTAAGTAGCTATAAGCACTACGGCATTTTAAATTGGATTTTCAGAGCAGTGGCAGCACAGATGCCAGCTCTTCAACTGCAGTGGGGCTGGCTCGTGGTCAAAGGTTCCTGTGGGAGGGCTCCCCATCCGTGGCTTCCCTCAGAGCCAGAGCTGCAATCGGCCAGTCTCCTGCAGGGTGATTTCCTTCCTTGTTTATCTGGCCAAGGTATTATCCTTTAGAAATTCCAGATTTATGCAGGGTCCTCAGATCTGATCTCTCACTCAAGTACCAGGCTTTGTCTCCCGCCCTTCACACTTCCAGGTTTGACCTATTTTCCATAAATTTTTAATTAATCAGAAATTTTAATAAGTCCTCTATTCTCTGCGCTTTTGGGTTAACAGTGTAGCAACTAAGAATGCAAGTTTGGGATACAGATTGCTTAGGTTCAAACCAAGGCTCTTTGATTTATTACCAGTGACTTTGGGCAAATTAATGAAATGTTCTGTGCCTCAGTTTTCTCACATGTAAAGAGAGGGGAGATAATACAACCTGTTTCACAGTTATTGTGGATATTGAATCAATTAAGGCATTGAAAGAGCATAGGACAGTACCTGGCATACATCAAAGCTCAAACATTAGCTGCTATTATGGCCACTATTTTGGGGCTTAAAGAAAATGTTTTGGCTGGGCGCAGTGGCTCATGCCTGTAATCTCAGCACTTTTGAAAGCCGAGGTGGGTGGATCACGAAGTCAGGAGTTCAAGACCAGCATGGCGAAACTCTGTCTTTACAAAAAATATAAAAATTAGTTGGGCATGGTGGTGCATGCCTGTAATTTCAGCTACTCAGGAGGCTGAGGCAGGAGAATTGCTTGAACCTGGGAGGCAGAGGTTGCAGTGAGCTGAGATCATGCCACTGCAATCCAGCCTGGTGACAGAGCGAGATTCCACCTCAAAAAAAAAAAAAAAAAAAAAAAAAAAAGAATGTTTTCAGATTGTGTTGCATACTGTTCTACAATGGCATGACTATCTTACAATAGAAATATTCTTTTTGTTTTTCTGAGATGAAGTCTCGCTTTGTTACCCAGTCTGAAGTGCAGTGGCATGATCTTGGCTCACTGCAATCTCTGCCTTTCAGGTTGAACTGATTCTCCTGCCTCAGCCTCCAAGTAGCTGGGACTACAGGTGACAGTCATCACACCCAACCAATTTTTGTATTTTTAGTAGAGATACGGTTTCACCATATTGGCTAGGCTGGTCTCGAACTCCTGACCTCAAGTGATCTGCCCGTCTTGGCCTTCCAAAATGCTGGGATTACAGGCGTAAGCCACCATGCCTGGCCAGGAATATTCATAATAAACAATTTTGACGTTCAAGCAACGTTATGTAGCTTATTCATATCTGAATGCAAATAAATCATTTGCTCACTGATAGAGTAACAAATCGTTTGATACCCATTATCTCTGTTCTTCTTCCTTTTAGACAATATTACTTCTTGAGGATAGATCTTTACAGTCTGTTTTTCAGTAATTATAAATTATTTCTACATGCTATTGGAATAGCAGATACCCCTACCCAGAGAAGATTCTCCCACTTAAACATAGCATAACATCTTGCTTTTTAAAGATAAAATGGTGTCAACAGCTGGTTCATTTCATCTGGAGTCAGAAAACATCAGCATATGTATGCCAAACTCTGGAACAATCATGTAAATCACGTGGGATGGCATTGTTCCATTAATGACATCTGAATAAGATAAATACCAAGTCCAAGTCATCTCCCCAAGTAACACATCATATTTCTTAAATACCTGGTGAATGAAGCTTGGTGGTTGAAGCTGCTCCTCTCTTAGGAGATGAAACGGCGGGCTTATTAGTGTCTTGATCTTTCTGAGCTTCTTTCTTTGTTCCTATGTATAGTTTGAAAAGAGAAATAGAAAGAAGGCAAGCTAGTTAAAATTGAAAGGGCAACATAAATTGTGGAAAGGATGGCTTCACAAAAGTCAAACAGATCAACAAAAGAAATATTTGGGTGATTTGTTGCCATGGTCACGACCCCCTGTGCTTGAGGAATGACACACTTGTTTATAGGAAAGCGAAGTTAAGTTTTGAGTGTTCAGGGGAGGAGTAAGGACACTGCTGTCTCTGATTTAATGAAAAATGCCCCCTTCTCTGGAAGTCACTGCCACCCCAATGACCCCGACCAAACTATCCAAAATTAAAATCTCAATCACCAACTTAGTCTGCCTTCCTGTCTCTGCTGAAACAAATTTTCAGAAGACGGGGAAGGGAGTTGTAGCTGCACATGGCTGCTAATGACTTTGGCATCACCCGGAGCCAAGCCACAGGGGACACGGTCTGACTCTAATTAATTTCCATGTAGCAGGTCCACAGAGGTGACCCAGAGAGCCTTTTAGCTCTCTTGGATGCAGCTGAGCCTTCGTGGAAATTGCTGCCAGAGCTGGTCCGGCAGAAGCTCCTCACATTGTGTCCAGTGATACCCAGGGCACAGTGCAGCTTCTCCTTTGTGTGCTGGGCACAGCGCTCACCTCCACATCACCTTTGTCAGAAAGTCAAAGAGCAATGGATGGGAGCTTAGAGAAATCACACAGACCTGGATTAACCCAAACCTGCCTTGGCTTCAGCACACTGTTACGTCATTTCAAAAACAAAGCTTGCTGGTGTTCCTTAGACGCAGACCATGAATATTGCCCCCACGTTTACCCGCAAACCCTAGGACCTCTCTCCTCTTCCTAGAGGTAACTGCTGCTAGCAATTTAGTGTTTATTCTCCCAGATCTTTTTCTAGGTACTTATAAATAATACATACAAATGCAGCTATTAGTTAAATACATGAAACAAACATTGCAATTTCTTTTTACTTACCCATATTTTTGAGATCTTTTTCTTATCAGTGTATTTATAGTTTTTTAAAAAAAGAGCCATATCATACAAATAGGCAAAGATATACTATAATTCAGTTCACCATCGTCGTATGGATGAGCATGCAGATTGTTACAAGTTTAGCTGCTGAAATAGCTACATGTGCTACAATAAACACTATTCTGCTTTCTTTGTACACACATGACAGAATCTTCAGAGGACAAATGCACAGAATCACTTTTGCTGGACTGAGTCTGCTCTTTTGCAGTATTGCTATGCACAATCCGAGGGTCCAGCAAAAGGATCCACTAATTCATATTCCCAACAAACAGCATCTGAGAATAGCTCTTCCAACATGCCCCATGCCCTGACATTGAAATCTCAATCATTTAATCGATTCATTTAATTAAGCAATCATTTAATTGATATGTGCCACCATATCAGATGATGCAGCCTCAGATGACCTCACAGACACACTGCTGTGTCACTGTCCCTGTCCACATCTGCCAATCACAATGCCAGCCATGCTGGGCCTTAAACATGCCATGCTTCCTCCTTGGCTTGAGTTCCTCTGCACAGAATATTCTTCCTCTAGCCCTTAAGCGTGGTTCATCCATTCGTTCAGGAGGTCTCGGCACAGCGAGGTCTCCACGATGCCAGGCACTCCAGCTAACGTGGCCCTCTTACCACCTGCCAGCTTCCTTGTCCCCGCTTCATTCTTTCTCACAACGTTTGTCACTGCCCAACAATCTATGCTATACTCGCCTGTTTGCTTAGTGCCTGCTTTCCCCACCAGAACATACACTTCGATCTAGACGGGGTGGCCCCTCAGTGTGTGCCCCTCTGACCCTTGCCCTCCCTCAGGCTTCTTTCCAAGCAGGTCTGCCCAGGGATTTCAGGGATCACAGAAGGCTGGACCTTTGAGGTCTGGAAAGCCCGGACACTGCACTCTGCTGAAGTCATGGGCGCTCCCTCAGGATACCCACTATATAGCTAAGCTCCCCTTTCTGTTCCTTCCTTCTGCTTTGATTTTAGGTATTAACACATATGGAAAGACAGAGACTCCTGAAAGCTGAGAAGGGAAATGTTAAAATCCCCCAATCTGCACTAAACCTAATGTTTTCTGTTTAAAGGAAAACTAAATACAATTATTTATTTAGCCTTTCAGTGTTTCCATCCAGCTTTCGTGGAGTACAATTTGAATTTTATCAGAAATGCAAATATTAATAGTTCTGACTCTGCAATTCTACTTTTATAAATCTCTCTTTGAAACACTTCTACAAGTGTGCAAAAACATAAATTATAACATATATAACATAAGTTACATGAACTGCGGTATATGCAAACCATGGAGTACTATGCAGCCATTAAAAAGGATATTATAGCTCTATATTGTACTGGCATGGAAAACCATCCATGATAAATTAAAAAGCTAGTTGAACAGCATGCATGGTATCATCTCATTTTTATAACACAAAATGTCAAATGTTTACAAATAAGTAAAAATATCTGAAAGGCACGAAACTTTTAATACTGGTTACTTCTAAGCAGTAGGATTTAGGAGCTTTTATTTTTTATTTTAATATGCTTCTGCATTAGTTCCATATTCTATAATCATCATACTTACTTGTATAATAACTAATAAGCAAAAAGAAAAGTAGAGAAACCACTAATGAAAATAATTTGTCTGATCCATAAAAGGATAAGGAGAGATAAGTCTAGTCCAAGCAACCCTATAGGAATAACTCAAATCAAAAGTTTCATCCTCCCTTTGCTGGCAAACTTTACCAAGGCCACCTGGGGAACTCTTGCATGGTCTGGGAATTCTTCATGGCACAGTGGATTATAGTGATGAGTCAAGACATTCTGTTCTTCTTGCCATTTTCTTACACTCTAGACTTAGCCTAAACGTCTTCTAAGTACACGGTAAGCTTCCGTTTCACTGAATGGGATCTCTGAGTGTCTAGAAATGCTAGTGTGGTCTTTGATCTCATGTTTTGCTACTGCCCCTGGCCGCTGTCTCAGCCTTCTTGGCCACTCTGTCTCCTTTCCTTAGACCTGGACCAACATATCCCCAGTGCGGCCTCAGCCTTCTCCTGTCCAGTCTTCTGATGAGCTTATCCACTCAACAGGCTCACACGACTAACTTACATACACTGATAACCAAAACATCTGTGATTTCTAATCCAGCTGGGACTGGGCATCTCTCCTGGGATCCAGAC
The DNA here is from genome assembly GCF_048565385.1 of Saimiri boliviensis. Classification (NCBI taxonomy): domain Eukaryota; kingdom Metazoa; phylum Chordata; class Mammalia; order Primates; family Cebidae; genus Saimiri; species Saimiri boliviensis. The sequence continues at coordinate 79,513,729 of NC_133464.1, forward strand.
CTGTTCTCAGCTGCCAACTAGACATTATTGCTTAGCTACTGGATGACAAAGCCTATTGTGCCCCAAATGGAACTGTTTAGCTTCTTCTGAAATCCATTCTCCTTCCTGTATTTTCTTTCCTCGTCAATTGTCCTCCCAGTCGCTGAAACCAGAAACCAGTCCGTCCTCTTCCTCATCCTACCACATCTAGCAGTCACAAGGCCTTTCTGACCTTCAGCATCTCCTGAATCTGGCCCCTGATTCATTCTCACTTTGTACCTCAGCTCAGTCCTCATCATTTGTTGCAGGGACCACTACAAAATTATCTTCAGTAATTTCTGTGTCTTGTGCCTTAACTTCTACATCTTTACCTAACTCGCCCTCCTCAGCACTGCCAGGAAGACCTTAAACCATTAACAAGATCCCATGATTTTACTGTTAAAACCTTTCCAAAGCTTACCCTGGGCTTCAGTAGAATGTCCCATCTCCATGGTGGGGTAAGTGCCCTCCAGGATCTCTTGTCCTCTGCCAGGTGCCCCTGCTGTTTCCATGTGACCCTGGGTGTCTCAGCCTGTGCTGTTCACAGAGGACGAGTGCTCAGCCTCTCCCTTGTCTGCCTGGCCTACTCCAGGTTATCTTCAACTTCAGCTCATTGTGTGTTAGTTTCCCATGACCACTGTAACAAATTACTACTTAGCCGTTTAAGACAAGACAAGTTTATTCTCTTCCATTTCTGGAGGTCAGAAGTCTGAAATCAGTCTCACTGGGCTGAGGCCAAGGTGTTAACCAGGCTGGTGCCTTCTGGACTCTCCAGGGGAGAATCCGTTTCCTTGTTCACCTCTCATGGCTGCCTTCATTCCTTGGCTGCTGGCCCCTTCTTCCACCTTGAAAACAATCACTCCGATCCCTGCTTCCTGCATCACGTCATCCCCTCTAACTCCTGCTGCCTCTCTCTTACAAGGATGCTTGTGATGACACCGTCTCTATCTGGGTAATCCAGGATAATCTCCCCATCTCAACATCCCAAACTTCATTCAAAGTCCCTTTTGCCCTATAAGGTAACATGGATAGGCTCTGATGATTCATACATGGACATATTTGGGGGCCAGTATTCAGCATACTATAGCTTCCCTGTCTAACTGAATGGTTCAATGAGGAAACCCTTTTCTACTCACCAAAACATCACTAACTGCTTGGTCTCTATTGGTTCCTGGAGTCCCTGACACTTATTTATGAAGTTTCTCACCCTTCTTGAATAGCAGTATTTCCTTAGACCCTATTCAACTTGCCCTG